>NC_080582.1:86731303-87033028 GCF_029962835.1 Magnolia sinica
CCTTTTTCCCACTTCTGAGAGAGACTGAAATCATTGTTTTATCATATCAGTGTTGTCTTTCATCAGATTTACTTTTTTTTTTCTCTTCATCTTCTTCTATATTTTACAAAATTTCTTCCACTGATTTGAGATTTTAGTAACAGGAATTCAATAAAAATCACCTTCTCAAGGAGGGTATATATATATATATATATTTTTTTTTTAATTTTTAATTTTTTTATACTTTTTTCCTCTCTGCTTTTGATTCTTATCTTCTTTTGCTTTTTAGACATCAGACGATTTTAACTGTAGATGACATCATAGCATATTCTCTCAAGCAAATAGGTTTCATTTTTATTTTCTTAAATATATTTTATGAATTTAACTATTCATTTTTCCCCACTTTTGAGAAATGTTTACATTGTGTGTGTGTGTGTATGTCATTGAATCTTCATCCTTGTCTTTCCTTTTTCTCTTAAGAAAATTTACCCACCGCGCATCGATTCATCCTCATTGTTTTCAGTGACTGGATCTTTCAACTATTCGTATTTCAATCTTTTGAAATTTACAGCTTCGTACATATTCATTTGCATTTTTTGGATAATTTTCTTAGCTTTTTTTTTTTCCCTTTTAAAATTCAACTTCCATGCACAAACTATTCTTTTTTAATCTCTACTAATTTCCACTTCTTGAAAACTCTATCAGTTTCACTTCTTGAAATCTCTACTAATCTCTACTAATTCAACTTCAATGACTGGATCTCTCAACTATTCGTATTTCAATCTTTTGAAATTTACAGCTTCGTACATATTCATTTGCATTTTTTGGATAATTTTCTTAGCTTTTTTTTTTTATTTTTTACCCTTTTAAAATTCAACTTCCATGCACAAACTATTCTTTTTTAATCTCTACTAATTTCCACTTCTTGAAAACTCTATCAGTTTCATCTGCTTATGCGCGATTTCTCCTCTTTTTTGTTTAGATAGCTTTGTTCAGATGACTTGATCCATTTTTCTTTCTTTTGTAAGGCTTGTTGCTTCTGTATGTGGTCTTGGAGTCGGGAGATTTGGGCTTCCAAAGAATTTTGCAACAGGAGGTTAGAAGGAATCCCAACTGCTTTCTTCTTGAGGCAGGTTTCTCCTGTTTCTAAGTCTCCTATGCAGTTTGTATGACTTGTGATTTAAGAAAAGAACCCACCTTTCTTGAATCTGTTTTCTCAGTAGTTTAAATCACCCACAATTACTGATTCTCTGTATTAAGATGTTAAGCTCGATTTCTTAAGAAAAACGTCGATGTGGTCTTTTTCTTTTCCTTTTTTTTTTAAAAAAAAATAAAAAATTGTGGTTATGATCATCTATGTTTTGGTGCAGTCCTACAAACTCTTATGAATGTGGGGAGGAATCGACAGTTTCTCTGGTTTTGATTCGAGGTTTAGTGAATTTGTTGGAGAGTAGAGAGTGAGAGAGTGAGAGGCGGAGAGATGGGATGTTCTTCTTCAAAGCTGGAAGACGAGGAGCCTGTCCAGCTATGTAAGGACCGGAGGAAATTCATCAAACAGGCTGTCGAATATAGAATCCACTTCGCTACCGGGCATGCTGCCTACATTCAGTCTCTAAGGCGTGTTTCCCTTGCGCTTCAGACGTATGTCGAGGGAGACGAGCACCGCGAATTCCTCTCTGATCCGTATACAACTCCCTCTTTCACACCTGTAAAGAAAACGGCCCCTGAAATCGTCACCATTCCTATTCCTTTGAAATCCTTACCTGCGACACCAGTTCAATCCCATACCCGTTCTTCTCATGTCGTCAACTATCTAAGGTCTGGTGGAAATCCGTCAGTTTCCGTCGAGGAGAGGCCCCAGTCACCAGAGACCGTGAGAGTTGAATCTTACTCGTCCCCGGCACAACATTTTGGGATTGATGGGTTTTTTGCCATGCAATCATCGCCTATGAACTCTTCTTCATTCTACTCTTCGCCCCACAACAGGGCAGTCATTCCTCCACCGTCACCTCAAACATCCCAATGGGACTTCTTTTGGAACCCCTTTTCGTCTCTGGACAGGTATGGCTACCCCACCCGAACCAGCTTTGATCAGATGATCATCGATGACGAGGTGAGTGAGCTAAGGCAGGTTCGGGAAGAGGAAGGGATTCCTGATTTAGAGGAAGAAGATGAAGATGATTTCGAATTCGCAGTGGGAGAGAAGAGGGAAGAGCAGGCTAATGTCGACTCAAGCTGCGATTGTGAAGACAGTTTTCCTGAGGACGGTGCAGAAACTGATGTGGAAACGGATTCTGAGCATGAAACAAAGGTATTCAAATCACAAACTACAGAACGCAGCGAAGTATCGGAAGCAAGGAATGCAGTGGAACTTGAGGTTGGTAATGGGGAACAGGTGGCGGTGAGCGATCGAGCTGCGGCGTCGGAAGAAACGCCTGGTTTTACTGCTTACGTAAACCGAAGGCCGACGAGTATGGCAGAGGTTGTTACAGAACTCGAGAATCAGTTCACAATCGTCTGTGATTCTGCTAAAGAGGTTTCTACGATGTTGGAGGCCAGCAAAGCGCAGTATGCTACCACTGGAAACGAGCTGACAGGTATGTGCATGGTCATTAACAGATGAATAATTTGGAAGTTCCTTGTGACAGTAGAAACTTGAGTTCTACTCGGAGTGCAAGATCAATCCTTTCATCACTTGGCCCCCACAGCTTATGCGCCACCGCCCATGAATCAGGTTGGCCCACTCATTTAGCGGGCCGCACATGTGTCTGTCCAATGTTTATGGTCATTTACTGATGATATTTGATGGTTACTTATTGACAGTAGGTTCTCAAGTCCTACCATGTGTGCAAGATCTATCCTTTCATCAGTTGGGTTGCGTGTGTATTTCCAGTGTGGACTGCTGGTTTGTTCCTCTTAACCTTTCGTTCTTCATACACATATGGGCCACCTGATGAATGGCCTGGATCTTGCACACATTTGTCTTATTGGTGCATGTGCAGAGAGTAGATTCAGAAATTCCATTGCACTTCTCCTATCTGATAGAGATGGGCTTTCTTCTAATGACTCTGAATTTGAACTATAAGCATATGCAAGCAATGTATTCTCAGTCATATGATTGCTCAATCAGTCATAGCGACATTCATCTTGTGCCCACCACACCTTGTGGTGGGCCAGGCTGTTCATCTGGCGGGCTCCCGTTATGAGGTGGGTAATTTACCAAAAGTCTACTCCACTGGACTATCTTAACCATCGAATTGGTGCCTGCAAATGGGAAGCTCATCCAATGGTCTAAATTCACCAAGACTGAAAATCCATCAATTGTATGGGTAACATTTCCCAATGGGGGAGATTTTTTAGTGAGATGTCCCACCAAATGAACAACCCAGATCACAAAAAAAGTCATTGATTTCAAATGAGTGATGCTTTGGCTTTGACACTAACCACATTCGTAAATCCATTGATGTACTGTTGATTGATGCAGCTATTAAAATGTTGAATCCGGTAGCCTTATTCCGCTCAGCATCCTCCCGTTCGACATCTTCTAGATTCTTCCATGCATCCTCCAGCTCAAGAGACATGGACGGCTACGAAAGCAGCAGCGACGTCTCCGAGGATTCTTGTATGTTTTCCGGCAGCCACCAAACGACGTTGGATAGACTGTATGCATGGGAGAAGAAGTTGTATGAGGAAGTCAAGGTAATTCAGCTAATTCCACACAACCAATGCACAGGCGGGCCGCACGGACCAATGTACATGTCGTGGCCCACCTTACGATTGGACCATAGGGATACTGAATGTGAATTCACATGGTGAATCAGTTTGTTTGGTCTTCTTTGACAGTCGGGAGAACGCATTCGGATGGCATATGAGAAGAAGTGTAAGCAGCTCAGGGGCCAGGATGTGAAGGGTGAAGATCCTTCCTCCCTCGATAAAACAAGGGCTGCAATTAGAGATCTGCACACCCGGATCAAGGTTTCCATACATTCAGTGGAATCTGTGTCGAAGAGAATCGAGACGTTGAGGGATGAAGAATTGCAGCCTCAGCTCATGGAGCTGATACAGGGGTAAGCCTTTTTTTTTGGTGGATCTCCATCAGCTTATGCATTTTATTTCTAGGATTTGATCCAAAAAATCCAAAATGTGGGCCCCACCCCACTGTGTTTGGGGATGCAGATTTACGAGATTTTACGATGAATCGTCTTTCCTTCTGATTGGTGGTGGCCTAGAAATGGATGATGGAGAAGAAAAGGATTATCAATGGCCTAAAATGGCTGTTGGATTGATGGCTAGGATCGTCAGATCACTGCAATTCTCCTATATTGTCTGTGGTGGGGCCCACAAGTTAGCCTGTTTGGATTGAAAGCATGTGCACAACATGTCCGGCGGTTTTATGCTGGCAAAGCCCACAAATGTTTCAATTGATGACGGATTATCTATGGTGGAGATTTTGCACTTGATGGTGGGCCAATCATCTACGGTGGAGAATTTGCACTTGATGGTGGGCCACGCCCTTGAGAATTGTATTCGATGTGACAAGTGGGTCCCATCATGGATTGCAAATGCCAAGCCAGAAACCATGGGATTGGATAATCCTAATCATCGGATTTAGAGCCCACAAAATGTTTCGAGGAGGATGAAGATGGATGATCCACTGTGGAGACTTTGCACTTGATGGTGGGTCCCACCCCAACCTTTGAGAATCGTGTTCCGTTGGATGAGTGGGTCCCATCATTTGATTTAGAGCCTACGAAATTGGCTCTTGATCACATGGCAACAGTCATCTGATTGGGATGATCCACCGTGGAGGCTTTGCACTTGATGGTGGGCCCCACCTTTCGGAATTATGTTCCGTTGGACAGGTGGGTCCCATCATGCATTGCACGGGCCCATTAACCACGGCTGCAGATGAGATCCTGACCATCTCTGATTTAGAGCCTACGAAATTGGCTCTTGATCACACACGGCAACGGTCATCCCATCGGGGTGATTTCTGGGCTATTGTAATCCAGTGGGTCTCACATATACAAAATGGATCTTGCCCATCAAGGTCGGACTCGGATCGCCTGGAGACCCGGTCACTGGTTACCCGACTCCGTGGGGCCCACTGTGATGTATGTATTTTATCCACGCCGCCCATCAAAGTCGGGTTAAACAGCTAACCAAAGCTTGCGCATCTTAGCCTGACCTGTTAGTAACGACTAACGAGCTGCTTCCCGCGCAGGTTAGCGAAGATGTGGAGAGTCATGGCGGAGTGCCACCGCTCTCAAAAGCGCACGATAGACGCGGCCAAGCTCCTCCTCGCCGGCACGCCTCCGAAACACCCCGATGTATCAGGGGATCTTGAACCGAGCCGGCTCGCTCGGGCCGCAGCGAGCCTCGAGTCTGAGCTCCGGAACTGGCGCGCCTGCTTCGAGTCCTGGATTGCCTATCAGCGATCCTACGTGCGGGCCCTCACCGGGTGGGCCATGCGCTGCGCCCGGTCCGAACCCGAACCCGAACCTGATCCCGATACCGACACGCCGAAACCCCCGCTCTCTCCCCGCCGGTCCTCGGGCACCCCGCCGCCCATCTTCGGGATCTGCGTACAGTGGTCCCGGTTTCTCGACACCATCCGCGAGGCCCCTGTGATTGACGGCCTGGATTTCTTCGCGGCCGGCGTCGGGTCGGTGTACGGACGGGAGGAGGCGGCGAAGCGGTCGAAACGTTCCGGTGTCGGGTTTTCCGCTGACTCGGAAGGGAAGATGGAGATCGTGGAGGTGGAGAGGGAGGAGGAAGCGACGGCCGTTAAGACGGCGGACCTGGCAGTTAGGGTTTTATGTGCCGGGATGGGTGTTGCCGTTAGCTCGCTGACGGAGTTCGCCGTTACCTCGGCGGAGGGCTACGAGGAGCTGGTGAAGCAATGGGAGAAAGACACGTGGGCACAGGTACGGGTTGGGGTGTAATTATGGGGATTGCCGGGGGTAGAAATGTAACTCTGTAAATATAAGCTTCTCGGGCGGGGAGGTTTTTGGGAGTTGTTTGGGCTTGTGGGGTGACTGGAATGGGCAAAATGGACATTCTCCTAAAAGGTTAAAGACATAAATGCCCTCTTTGTTTCCTAAGAATGCCTTTTTTCCGTGTTTGCGGAGGCATATTAGCTTCGCGTGCACATTCACACGTGGGCACACGTGGCATCGTAGCAAGCGTGCGGGACATATGTACCATGTGTAATATCAATCTCACAGTGAAATTTTACCAGGCAGCACAAATCGGGGCCAGTCCACTCATCAGGTGTTAACGAATTTTCAATCCCCTTTAAACCATCCATCGTTTTCTACATGAATGGCCCACCTTATGATCAAACGGGCCTCTGCACGGAGGGCCTCATTAGATGTCTGACACGTGTGCTGTAGATGCGGGTGTAAGAGAGTACTTGGACGCTGATTGCGCGGTGAACCCATCACCACGTACTACCTGGTGCAAGGACTGTGGGACCCACTGTGATGTATATATTTATATATCTACGCCGTACATCCGTTTTGCCGGCTCATTTTAGGGCATGAGCCAAGAAGTAAAGCATATCCAACTCTCAAGTGGACCATACCATAGGAGACACTAGGGATAACGAAGTCCACCGTTGAAGCCTAGGGTCGACAGTGACGTTTTTGGGCCTGCCTTTCCAAGAGAGGGCGCGGAATAAGTGAGGGATGAGGCCCATGAAAGTGGGGCCTACTTGATGTATTTGTTATACATCCATGCCATCCATCCTTGTTATTCTTAGCTCATCTAGGGCATAGCCCACAAATGCTAAGGGGTCGTTTGGCACCGTGGTTTTGGAGGTGTTTTAAATTCCTCGTTTGTTTAGTAGTATAAAGTAACTGCGTTTTCGCCGTGAGAGCTTGGATTACACCTAAAATCATTTCAATAGTTACATGTGTAACATGTGTGTCACCGTACTATTATTCTATTGGGCACATGGCCCACCAATGATATCTAAAAACAATTAAATTATTAATGACATCACTATTAATTATTTAATATGATGATCAACACCATCTAAACGTTGCTCATGTAAATCAATAGTTAAAATCGTTGGTTAGTCACTTGGACATGATATTGTGCTTGAAGCCCATTCGAGACTTGGAATTTCCTCATTTTTGGGTAAAGTATATGTTTCAGCAGGCTTATTACAACCATTGTGTCAAACACTGCATATGTTACTAATTAGAGCTATTAAAGTTGGTTTAGTAATTAAATTCAAACCCTAGTAACAATACAATGCATAGCTACTTTTGGATTAAAGTTATTCCCAATTCAGGATGCCAAACACAATGGGAGAATTTCCGGGGGTTCAAATCCAGAGTGTTCCGAATCCACCCTCCCAAAGAGGCCCTAAGCATTTCCAAATATCAAGTGGACCACAAGCAGGAAAATGTGGTCATTGACTGTTAAAAGCGTTATATGGACCATAAAAGTTTTGGATCACCTAAGCCTATGCGACCTTATCAACAGGTTTGATCGGTGGTGAAATCCCACTCTGAGGTGTGTGCAAAAAAAAAAAAAAAGTTTGATTGCAAATAAAAATTACAGTGGGCCTTTTTAACGGTGGGCATTCAATCTCCATCATTTCTTGTGGTGTGGTCCATTTGATATTTGGATCTCCTTACTGTTTGGGCTCATACTCACCTGGAATGACGGATGGATGGCGTGGATATACAACACGTGTAACAAGGTGGGTTTCACATAGTCAATGGCCTCATCACGTTCTGCCAGAGTATCAAATTTTTTGTCTTCCGGTAATTAGCAATAAACCAAAAGGTTATTTTGGGATAAGCGCATAATCTCCCAACCGTCAAGAACCGCTATTTGAAAAACCCCGATTTTCCCGCCATTGCCATGAAATGACACTTCACGGAAGGTGTGCAATCACAGCTTCAAAAAGCTCTCATTGTTCAAAAAATCTCTCGCCATCTGCCCATGAAATCAAGCAACTTCATGCCCAAAAACTGAAGTCCAAATCTAACGGATCAGATGCTGCCACGTGGGATGAACTGATCAGGGCCTATTGCACCCATGACCACCCCTTAGCCAAGCTTCCCTTCCTAGTTTACAAGCAAATGCAATTCCAAGGAATCAGGCCTACCCAATTCACCTTCCCTCCCCTCCTCAAGTCCTTGGCTGCATGCACGGCCTGCTCCGAAGGCATGCAAATCCATGCCCAAGCGGTCACATCTGCCCTAATCAGCAATGTCTTCATCGTGCACAGCTTGATCGCTGTCTATGGAAGATCAGCTGCCATTGGGGCCGCACGCCAACTGTTCGATGAAATGTCTGAAAGAAATTGTGTCTCGTGGAATGTCATGATTTCGTCTTACTGTCAGAATGGGCTTTTCAAGGAGGCTTTGGTGTTGTTTCGGCAGATGGCCGGATCGGAATTCGGGTTGGATAGAGTGACCATGGTCAGCGTCCTTCCTGCTTGTGCTCACTTGGGTGCGATCGGGATGGGGGAGTGGATCCATGGAAGGGCGAAGGAGGGTGGAGTTGTAAATTGTGTCTTCCTTGGGACTGCTCTCGTTGACATGTATTGCAAATGTGGGTTTGTTGAGAAGGCAAAGGAAGTCTTTGATGAAATGCCCGAGAAAAATATAGTGACGTGGAATGCGATGATTGGAGGGTTTGCCATGTACGGGCACTCGGACAGTGCATTTGAGCTTTTCAATAGCTTGACAACATTGTCAATTCGGCCCAATTACGTGACATTTATTGGTGTTTTGTGCGCTTGCACACATGCAGGCCTTGTTGAGGAAGGCCGACGATATTTTGCACTTATGAGGGAAGATTATTTGATTGAGCCCACCATCCAACATTATGCTTGCTTGGTAGACCTCTTGGGCCGGGCCGGGCAACTAGTCGAGGCACTAGAGCTAGTACAAACAATGCCATTCTCGCCTGATGCAGTCATTTGGGGGGCCCTACTTGGGGCATGTAGAATGCATAACAACATTGAGCTGGGTGAAAGGGTCATGGGCCATTTGGTTGAGCTTGAGCCAAGGAACTGTGGTAATTATATGATTCTTTCCAACATGTATGCAGATGTTGGACGATGGGATGATGCCGCCGGTGTGGCATCAAAGATGAGAAAACATGGTATTAGGAAGATGCCTGGTTGTAGTTGGATCGAGGTGGATCTTGAAGTTCATCAATTCTTTGTTGGAGATAGGTCCCACCCCCAAATCAAAAGTATCTACATTAAGCTGGAGGAATTGCAAAGGCAGCTTAAGGTTGTTGGCTATGTTCCTAACACTGGCTCGGCACTTAGGGACATGGAGGAAGAAGACAAGGAAGACGCGCTCAAAATTCACAGTGAGAAGTTAGCAGTCGCTTTTGGGCTCATCAGCTTGAACCCATGTGCGGCCATTCGCATTGTCAAGAACCTTCGTGTGTGCATTGATTGCCACACCATGATGAAGTTTGTTTCGAAGATTGTTGGTAGAGATATCATTGTTCGAGACAATAGTCGATTCCATCACTTCAAGGATGGTTCTTGTTCTTGCGTAGATTACTGGTGAACATGGTCTTTTTCTGGTGAGTTGCATAACGTAATCGGACTAGCTGAAATGGATTTGAGAAGGGCTCAATGTAGTCCTTCCTCAGATGCATGCTTGTTTCTTGAATGCACGCTCATTGTGGCAGAGGAGGAGAAAGCACAAACCTTGGACATGGTGAGGCCAATATCCAGTCTGTATTGGGTACCTAGAGCAGTTTAAGTGAGGTTCCCATAAACTGCATCAATTGCATGGCCATGGTCAACCAAGCCAACCTTCTTAAAAGCTGGCTTTTGCTGAAAGATGTGTTCGATTAAATAAACAAGTCAGCCTCAGGAGGAGGTAAAAGCTCAACATGATAATGCTCCGTTGATGCTTGGATTGTCAAAGAATGCTTCAAGACTCATTCACAAGTATGGCTTTCAGGACTCCAAATTTGCAGTTTGGAATGTTTCCCAACAGGCCAACTAAACAGGCCTGATTTGAGAAAAAGACCAGGAGATGTCCCAAACCCAACAGGAATTGAGATAAAGTGCCCCATTTGAGAAAAAGGCCCATACTATCACTGGTGTATAGATGGGCTCAGATATGTCTTGTTTTGAGGTGGAAGCGATGGCTTTGTAGTGTTGGAGCTACGGGAGTTGGAAGCGAATGCAGCATGGAACCAATAGCATCTTTGGAGCGATGTGCCCATTCCTTGGTTGATAATCATGCCATGAGAAAATGTGGGTAGGAATAAATAGCATCTTTGGAGGGGCATATGGAGAAGAGCAAGGAACAAATAACAATTTTATGTGGCGGACTTGTATCCATTGCCTTATTCGATCTTTTTTTGCAGTCTCTGCAGGCTTTAATAGTATGTTGTTATCAATGACAAAAGCATCATTGGAGGGGCACTAATTACTTAGGCCTTGTTTGGATGGGAATAATCCGAAACATGGATATAGAAATCATCAAGGAATCCTCTGGGTAGGGAAAATTGCGGATATGAATCCAATATATGTTATTTGTTTTGCAACTTTGATTTCCATGAAAATGTTGAAAGGTCAATGGTCAACAGCTGGAGACATTTATTATTACTATGAAAATGCCTATGAGTTAGAATTTTTATTTATTTATTTATTATTTTTAAAAAAAGGAGAAATCAATTTACTTATTTTTTGAGGGAAAGTATAATAATGACAGTCAATTTCCACAACTACTTTTTATAATACGAACTGCAGAAACACTATATCTGTGGAAATCGATTCATTTCCAACCATTTCAATTTCCATAACGATCAAGCCCAAAGTCCTTATAAAAGGAGCAAGAAACCAACCCATGTTCACAGTTTTGGAACCCTTGATTTCCCCACAAGCCATGACCACTCCTAGTCTAGATGGAACAGGCCAAATGTCGATTAGTGCATTTTCATCCATGAGGTGAATATTATCATTTTGCAGCATGCTTTGGACATGTGTGGTGGGGCAATGGAGACATATCTTTGATAGATCCTCACACAAATTACAACCATGACTAGGAAAATGGACAATGTAAATTGATTATATGGAAATGGTAAACAAACGACAAGTGAGAAGAAAACTTTGAAATTTGCAAACCTTGAACTGTTAGATCTGGCTAAGAGTGATCTAATTCCTATTGTCGGTTTATATCCACAACAGTGCATATATATATCCAATGGTCTGATCTATGGTGCAGCATTGTGGGTCCCATACAAACGATTCCTCCTGCTGGAATGCCTTGCCATTGCAGAGAACAGTGGGCCCCAAGTCTACATGTCTCTGGACAAGAACCAACCGTTGTTTGTTGGGTTTAATCCCAGCCGTAGAACCAGAACTTCAAACTGAATTCCACTACTTATCTGAGGGTCCATATCTCGTCAGGTTGGCATACCTTGACTGATAGAGGTACTTGGTGATATTTGCTCTGTATCCTAGTATGAGTACTAATGCTGTGCAATTACATATTGCGTGATTTGTACATTGACCTACCCTAAAATAGTCTGAAGCTTTGAGGGGTATTTTCTACCATTGGTCTTCTAAAATGAGGCTGTCAAGTTATAGCATCCATATTGCTAATCGGGTTCGGTTCTAGACACTGGAGACCTAGACCGGAGCTGATTGGGTTCGGGTGCGTGTTGGGTACTCATTAGGTCTTAAGATTTAGCTTTTGAGTTGGGTTCAAGACAATCAAGAGCATTTACATGGTTGGGTCCACCCGATGAATGGATTAGATCACATTCACATGTTCCGATTTGACACATGCATGATGTATAAACGAGCTGTTTTACATGTGTTCAGTTTAGGATCGGCTCGTTTCTTTTGGTAGGATGATCAATGCATGTTAAATATATATAAATTTACTATTAAAACTAGTGGACCCAACTAGACTTGACTTCAATCAGGTCCATGTGATGAACCCGAGTTGACCAGACCTGATTTTAAAAGGTGAGACCTGAATACAACCTGAACCTGTTAGAATCTGAGTTAGGTTCATCGGGTACATGCAGTATGGGGACCCATTAACAGATATACTATTTAATTAAGAAATTTTAATGTTTTTACTCCAAACTCACTGTGAATTTCCAATCCCCTTTACAAATGAGGAGGCTAGCTCCTCCACAAACCCTTGTATGTGGTGTGTGTATGTCGTCCGAAAGGATTGTTGGGGATTGCGCAGAAGTAAATCTAAATTCAATTAAACAAGACGAAATAAAATGTAAACCAAACATGTAGAGAACACATGAATTTTACGTAGAAAAATCCTCACGAGAAAAAACCACGGCACAAAATGACAAGCAATTCACCATGAAACGATATTTACAACGATGAGAATCCCATTCGAATCTCTCAAAACCCGACATTTTCTTCTCTGGAACTCTTAGGAACGTCTTAGAATTCACCCTAATCTTGGTTACACCCAATACATATACTATCACAATTGAAATAGTAAACAAATCGCGCACTTACACAGTTCCGCGCACTCGCTGTCAATCTCAGTATCAATCGATTGACATTGATCGAGCACCTTTGATCGATTGAGCAAATTAAAGCTTGAGCGATTGAACTAGTCAAAAATTATCTAGAGAGTCGATAAGAATTTTTCTGAATATTGTTGATGGATCGCCGATCGGCCTGAAGGTTTGATTGATCGACTATGGTCCAAAACTATCCAACGAGCAATCTATTTAATTTTGAAGAGGTTTAATCAATCATGTTTCTTAATTTTGTATAGATTGAAGACATCCATTCAACAAGGATCACCTTAACAGTGATGTCATGCAACCAAAAAAAACATTCCAATCCATCCATCATGTGGCCCACCAAAATTTGTGGGTTTTTAGTTGGTTGTTCATTATTTTCTATGGTATGATCTATTGACGTTTAACTCGACTGGATGCCCATATGGTTTCGGATGATGTGAATACTCAATTAACTCAATATCAAATGATTAAGTCCATTTGTATTAGGGATAACCAAGAAATTCGCGTAATATTTTAAACTACTAAATGACTTTGCTGAGTCATAGTGAGTTGAGTCAACTGAGTTATCAAGTTGACTTGATGAGTCCTTTCAATTCTGTAACAAGTCAGCAAGTTTTAGCTCTACGGGTTGGTCCACATTGTGTACATACCACATTGTAGACGTCCCTGGAGCCAGATTACCTGCGACCTAGTTGGAACCTGAGTGGGGCCCTCCATGATGTTTATGAGAAATCCACCCCGTCCATCCATTTTTTCAGCTCTTGTTAGGTCATGAACCCAAGAATGAAGCAGATCCAAAACTCAAGTGAAGCACATGGAAGGAAAAATTAGGGAGGGAAATGCTTACCTTCGAACTTTCCTAAGGTCCACTATGATGTTTATACTAAAGCGTTCATTAGGTCATTCCGCTTAGATGAACTGAAAACACAAATATCAGCCTCATCCAAACTTTGGTGGCCCCACTAATGTTTCAGCATTGGCGTTCAATCCACATTGTTCCTAATGGTATGGCCCACTTGAGCTTTGAACGTACTCTATTTTTGGGCTCTTATCCTTAACATGATCTGAAAAAAATGGATGGATGGGATGAATTCACAAACATCATGGTGGCCCCACCCAGGCTCAACCTTGAAAATGCAAGGCAAGAGGATAATGTCCACGGTAGACTTACAAGAGCTTCAACAAAGGTCACAGGTTAGAGTTGTGAAATTCCAATGAGGTCTTAGCAATGTTTGAAATATCGGTATCGCATTAAGTACAATGCTCTTTGGATATAAATACGTATTAGTTATCACATTAGATATATCGTTTGTATTGAGTAATTCATCGTATCTTTCAAAGAAAATGGAGCAATATTACGAAATTAGTTGAATTTTTCAATAAAACTTCAAGAATTATTAAAAAAAACCTTAATACACACTTTTAAATTATAACATTTCAAAAAAAGTAGTCACATACTAGATTTTCTTTGGACAAGCTCTTAAGCTATACATTATTTAACTGAAGTAATGCAACTATATTCAAATTAAATGTATGACATTAAGGGCCCGTTTGGGAGCGTGGATTTAAAACCCCTTGTAATCGGAACCCCTTGGATTTGAAATACTCTCATTGTGTTTGGTACCCTCGATTCGGAATCAACTTTAATCCAAAAGTAACAATGTATAGTATATTTATAAGGGTTTGAATTTAATTATTAAATCAACTTTAATATCTCTAATTAGTGAATATATGTAATGTTTGACACAATGACTATAGTAAGCCCGCTGAAATATATACTTTACCTGAAAATGATAAAATTCCAAGTCTCGGATGGACCACAAGTACAAGATCATATCCGAGTGACTAACTAACTATATTTAACTATTGATTTACATGGACAATGTTGGACGACACTTATGATCATATGAAAGTAATTATAGTGATGCAATTGATAATCTAATTATTTCGGGATATCATTAGTGGGCCATGTGTCCACTAGATTAATAGTCTAGTGACACATATGTTACACATGCAACCCTTAGAAGGATTTTAGATGTAATCCAAGATTTCACTGTGGATTTTAAACCCTTTGTTTGGGAGGATTCGAAACCCTCTGTTATTTTATGGTTCCAAACAACTATGGGATTTGAAATCCCTTCAAATCCCCCCAAATCTATGGTGCCAAACGATTTTGTAGAGTATACGTGATGATTATTTCATTAAATACTCCTAAACACTTCAAAATTAATTTTAATTTACATTATTTGAAGGAAAATTTCAAAAGCAAAAATATGTTAAATTTTTTTATTAATTTTAATTAAAAAATAATTTTTCATTTTTTGAAAATTGATAAGAACTTAACAAATCAATTTCGATTTTTTTTTTTCAAAATTTTCTAAACCAAAATACCTATACATAATTTTTGAAATCAGAGTATATGTAATGATCATTTTATCAAATACTTCTAAATACTTCGAAATTAGTCTCAATTAACAATTGGTTAAATAAATTTTTTTTTTTTAAAAAACATGAAAAAATATGAAGAACCAATGAATATCAAAATCAAAATCAAAACTCTTTATAATTTTTCATTCAAAATATGAAAAACTAACGAATTTATAACCATTTGATACCGATTTAATATAATTCTAATAAAAAAATTGAAAATTAAAAATAATTATCGAAACAAATTTATAAAATATATAAATACTATATGTACATATCATATTCCACAAGTGAGATACAAAAATATATAGTATAATATACCACTCGAGATCATGTATATTTGAAATATAAGTAGCGCGTGCTAACGGTATGATGCCCCTGTCCTCCCGCGTGAAAATGGAGATATACAGTAGAGCAAGCAAAACCATACTACAACCATCTCTCCATAGGACATAAGACAGGGTGAGGTAGAAATCATATCCTTCCATATCCTAGGACCAGGATGAATGGTTTATATTTTAGAAATAAAATCTGTGATACAATCATCTCCGTTACTTTTGTCTACATTTTATCCTAACACATTTGACCGTTGAATCTTCTCTTTCCCACCGTCACTATAGTGGCCACAAATTGGACGGACATGATTGTCTCATAATTTCAAAATTGAGACGTAAACATCAGCGCTAGGGCCATGCATATGGAAAACGCCATTTTCACATCACCCTGCCCCGTATACTTTAGAGAGATGGCTCGACCATATTAGGGCGCGGATTAGCTACTAACACGTTGAGTAGCGAGACTCTCTACTAAAGTGACGTCACCAATTTCCGTGGCCCCCACCATGATGTATGTTTTGTATCCACACCTTCCATCCATTTGGAGAGATCATTTCAGTGCAGTATCCAAAGAATGAATTAAATCCAAAGCTCAAGTGGATCCCAGCACAGAAAACAGTGGGGGACAGTGAAGCCCACCGTTAAAAACTTCTAAATGCCACAAAAGTTTTAGATCAAGCTGATATTTGTATTTTTCCTTATTTTGTGTCTTTTCTTTTGAACAGGTTAGATTTCAAATAAACATTATGGTGGGCCTTAAGATAGTTTCAACGGTGGGAATCACTCTCCCCACTGTTTTTTATGGTGGGTCCACTACAGCTTTTTATAGGCCTCATTCTTTGGCTCATGCACTGAAATGATATCTCAAAATGTATGGGCGGTGGGGATACAACGCACACATCATAGTGGGGCCCACATAACCTGGTGACGTCACTTCAGTAGCCGACATGCTACTCAAACTGTCAGTATCTAATCCGCGTCCACCATATTCCGGTTCTTCCGGCACCACCGTCTCCTGTACGGGTTATTGGATTCGGTGGTGACCCCCAGTGCCGACATCGGTACTTGAAAAGCTTGTAGGATCCACCATATTGTATAAATTTTATCCATTCCGTCCATCATAATTTCCAACTTGTTTTACATCATAGTCCAAAAAATGAGGTAGATTGAAATCTCAGGTGGACCACACAATAGGAAAGGGTGGTGATTGAACACCTACCATTAAAATCTTTCCAGAGCCCACTGTAATGACCTGGATGAAGGAATAAAGCAAATTCATCCAAAATTTATGTGGCACCTAAAAAGTTTTAAATGGTGGGCATTCAATCACCGCTCTTTCCCACGGCGTGTTCCACCTGCGATTTGGATCTACCTCGTTTTTGCATTTATGTTCTGAAATTATCTTTAGAAATGGATGGACGGCTTGGATAAAACAAACGGGGGATTTGTGTTCTGAAATTATCTTTAGAAATGGATGGACGGCTTGGATAAAACAAGTACCTCAGATATCATAGTGGGGGCCACGGAGCTTTTCAAGCATGGACGCGGGTCGGAGTCACTACCGAATCCGAGTCCGGTTATTCCCGTCACTCCGTTAGGAAGAAATTATATGGTACACGTCGCATCTATGCACAGTGTTTATACACGAAATTTGATTCTAACAACTGAGGCCCGTAATTCAGTAATTTCGACCATTTTTATAATTTTTCACGCTGTGTATATGGGTCACGTATGAAAAGAAAATCAAAATAGAGAAATATAAACTGTTAGATCTGTGGATTAAATATAAATGGTTAAGAAGGCGATTATAACAGTGGCATTCAAGTGAGATCTTTAAAGGAATTCTCAATCAACGGTGGGAATCAACAAATCAGTGGTCTGGATCACCGAACCATTGGCCCAACTATCCAAAAGACAGCACGTGTATACCATACAAATATGTGGGTCACGTATCACATAATTCCCAAAACGGAACCGATTCTTCTATGTCCTTTTTTGTCTTCTCATCACGACCCGTGTACGATTTCATCCCAAAGACAACGAGAGGGTATTTTTGTCTTCTTAAAAAGGGAGGGTATTTTCGTCATTTTATTCTCCTTGCTATATAAGTGTCTAAAACCCCCGGTGTCACTGTTCTTTCGAGCTGACATTTTCGGTTTTTCAAGCGAAGCACCTCTGCCTGAGCTGAAAATTCCAGGAATCGCTAACTTCCGAACTTCGAATTCGAGATCTCGGTTTTTCGATTGCTAGAATCAGGTGAGAATCTTTACTTCTCATCTCCATTTGATGATCTTCTTTGCGGAAAACATAGGGTTTTTGAAACAGAGTGCTGCGTGCTGACATTCGGGCGATTTTCTTACTGATTATCCTTTTCTGTTGAAAATTAGGTTTTGGTTGGATTTGAATCGACTTAGGTGTTTAAAAAAAATAAAATAAAATTTGTGGAATGACGGCTGAGGAAGTCATGCTGCTTTTCAAAAAGAAAAAAGAAAAGAGAGAGAGTGAGAAAAAAAGAAGAAGAGGAAGTTATGCTTCGAGAAATGGCGTTTTTTAGGGTTTCTGTTTTGTGTGAATTTGTAGTTTTGAATGTGTTTTGTGCGGAATCAAGGAGTTCGGTTTGTAATGGAAGTATCTTGATTGCGGAATGGCAGTTTTTTGAGTTTGTTTGTATTTCCCACCCTGTAATTGTGGTTTCTGCTTCTGTCATGGGTATAAATGTCGTGTGAGTTTTCTATACTGTTGAGTGTTGGTGACAGATGAGCAGTACGCACAGCAAGGACTTACTCAATCCTTGCCATGGGTTGCATTGATAAGAGCATCACTTGTGAACTACACTGATTGAATGATCCTAAGCATTTGGTAGTGGTCATCGAATGTACTGTTGATGTTGGGGATCGTGCGGAAGCAAACCCGAATTCAATCAAACAAGACAAAATCAAACGTAAACAAAACACACAGAGAACACACAGATTTTAAGTGAAAAAACCCTCACGAGAAAAAAACTACGGCACAAAGCGACATGCAATCTACTATGAAATGATATTACAAGAGATGATGCACTTACAATGATGAGAACTCCCTTTGAATCTCCCAAAACCCCAACTTTTCTTCTCTAGAACCCTTAGGAATGTTTTAAAAATCCCTTATAATACCTTAATCCCGATTACACATGATATATGTAGCATCACAACCGGAATAAGAAACAAATTGCGCACTTATGTAGTTCCCCGCGAATTGTCGATCTAAGTATCGATCGATCGACACTGATCGAGCACCCTTCGATCGATCGAGCAGACCAAAGCTCGAGCGACTAAACTAGTCCAAAAATGTCCAGAGAGTAAAAGCGATTTTTGTCGATCGATTGAACATGGTTCAAACTGTCTAGCGAGTAATTTGTCTAGTTCCGGGGTGGTTCGATCGATCGAGCAAGGCTGTCGATCGATCGATGCCCTTGTTTCTGCACAGATTGAAAACATCCAATCAACGATCTCCACCATGGATTCAATCTTCATGCTCCATTGCTTTGCTGCCATCATCATCTCTAATCGCCTTTCATTATAACTTCATCGTCACATCTCGTGCACACTCCTTCATCAAACCTTCGCCAAGTCCAGAGAAGTCGAACAGAATCGGAACTTCTCTGTGGGAACCACCTTTGTAAGCATGTCGGCCGGATTCACGCTTATATGAATCTTCTCTAGAGTCATGCCGCCTTCCTTCAGCATTTGTCGGATAAAATGATGACGAACATCAATATGCTTAGTACGTAAGTGATAAACTGAGTTCTTTGTCAAATTCATCGCGCTTTCGCTATCACAATTAACCGGCATGGCTTTCTGTTGAAGCCCAAGCTGATTTACCATTCTTCTCAACCAAACACCTTTGAACGCCTCTGTCACTGCCATATACCCAGCTTCAGTTGCAGAAAGAGCAACCACAGATTGAAGCTTTAACATCCAACTAATCACTCCACCTACTAGAACAAACGAGTAACTGGAAGTTGACTTTCTATCGTTCACATTTTCTGCATAATCGGCATCCACATAGCCTACTAGTTTTCCTCTTGTTTTCTCAAATGTCAAGACATAGTCCAATGTGCCTCGTATATGCCGAAATAACTATTTCACTACCTCCCAATGTTGCTTGTCGAGGTTAACCATGTATCTTCTTACAACACCCACTGTATGTGAAATATCCGGTATCGTAGAGACTATGACATACACTAAACTGCCAACTGCGCTCGAACAGGGCACATGAGACATAACTTGCTTTTCTTCATCTGTAATAGGACATTGCTATGAAGAAAGTCTAAAGTGAACAACATGGGATATGCTAACTGGTTTCACTTTGTTCATACCGAACTTAACCTATACATTCTCAAGGTATTCTGCTTGTGATAACCGTAGCCTGCTCCTCTGTCTATCTCTATGAATATCTACGCCGAGAATCTTCTTTGAAGCCCTCGAATCTTTCATTTCGAATGTCCTTGATAATTGAGTCTTCATTGTATCGATCTCAGACATGCTATGGTTGACAATAAGCATGTCATCTACGTACAATATCGGTACAATAAACTGTCCATCACATAGACACATCTATCATATTCACTTTTGGTAAATCACTGACCCATTATGAAAGTATCAAACCTTTTGTACAATTGTCTAGGCGACTGTATCAGGCTGTATAACGACTTTCTTAACCTGCAAACTTTGTTTTTTGACCCATTTTTTTCAAATCTTTCTAGTTGCTTCATGTAAATCTACTCTTTGAACTCCCCATGTAGGAAAGCAGTCTTCACAATCATTTGCTCTAATTCCAAGTTGTATTGGGCAACCAACGCCAACACAAATTTGATAGATACCTGCTTGACAACCAGTGTGAATATCTCACTGAAGTCAACGCCTTCTTTTTTAGCACATTCCTTTGCAACCAATCTTGCTTTGTACCTATCTTGTTTCTTCTTGTAAATTCACTTGGACCCGATCGCTTTATGCTCAACGGGAAACTTCACCAGCTCCGACGTCTCATTCTTTTACAAATAGTCCATCTCGTCTTGCATTGCCACCATCCACTTCTTAGCATTTGGGTCATCCAGTGCTTCTTGGAAGGTATATGGATCCCCCTTATCTATAATGAGGGCGAACACAACATTCGAGTCGTCTTTGTATCTGGTCGGTAATTTGTGATCTTTTTGTGAATTTCTTCTGAGAGGTGGCTGCTCCACTTGCTCCTGTACCTCTGTTTGCGGCTCAGGCGGATCCTGTGTATCAAACTTTTCAATCTCGACATCGATGACTGCTAATTTCTCCAGTTCATTGTGTTCATTTTTACGGAACAATGAATCTTCATTAAACATGACATGTCGGCTAATTATGATTTTCTGAGTGACCCGTTTATACAGCCTGTATCCCTTTACTCCATCAATATAGCCTACAAAAGTACACTTCTTTGCCCTTTGGTCTAGCAAATCCGAATTCAATAAAAAAAGACAAAATCAAATGTAAACAAAACACGCAGAGAACACATGAATTTGCATCCAACATGCGACCCTACTCCAGCTTAGTGTGAAAATGCCCCTGCATTAATCACCCCCGGTGAGGAGTCTCGAACATGAGACCTCCCGCTCTGATACCAATTTGATGCAGGACAATTAACCACTTGCTCTAAAAGCTTGAACCGTTAGAGTATAGCGAATTAATCCCTTTATCTCATAGCCTAGGCCCCACATCTCATGGGTTTAGGACCTCGGCCGAACCCCCTTCGTGGGCCCCAAATCAGATGGGCCGCCCACCTCGAGTGTGTCACCGCATCCCAAGGGCTACCCCACTCGAGCCTGGTGTGAAATGTGCATTAATCGCCCCTGGTGAGGAGTCTCGAACACAAGACCTCCCCCGTGGGCCTCAAATCACATGGGTCACCCACCCCGAGTGTGCCCCTGCATCCAAAATGTGACCCCACTCGAGCCCAGTGTGAAAATGCCCCTGCATTAATCACTCTCGGTGAGGAGTTTCAAACACGAGACCTCCCGCTCTAATACCAATTTGATGCAGGACAATTAACCACTTGCTCTAAAAGCTCGAACTGTTAGAGTATGGCGAATTAATCCCTTTATCTCATAGCCTAGGCCCCACATATCATGGGTTTAGGATTTTGGCAGAACCCCCTTCGTGGGCCCCAAATCAGATGGGCTACCAACCCCGAGTGTGTCACCGCATCCCATGGGCTACCCCACTCGAGTCCGGTGTGAAATGCACATTAATCACCCTTGGTGAGGAGTCTCGAACATGAGACCTCCCCCATGGGCCCCAAATCACATGGGTCACCCACCTCGAGTGTGCCCCTGCATCCTATAGGGGACCCCACTTGAGCCCAGTATGAAATTGTCCCTGCATTAATCACCCTCGGTGAGGAGTCTCGAACACGAGACCTCCCGCTTTGATACCAATTTGATGCAGGACAATTAACCACTTGCTCTAAAAGCTCGAACCGTTAGAGTATGGCGAATTAATCCCTTTATCTCATAGCCTAGAGCCCACATCTCATGGGTTTAGGACCTCGGCCGAACCCCCTTCGTGGGCCCCAAATCACATGGGCCGCCCACCCTGAGTGTGTCATCGCATCCCACAGGCTACCCCACTTGAGTCCGGTGTGAAATGCGCATTAATCACTCTCGATGAGGAGTCTCGAATACGAGACCTCCCTCGTCGGCCCCAAATCACATGGGTCACCCACCCCGAGTGTGCCCCTGCATCCAACATGTGACCCCACTCGAGCCCAGTGTGAAAATGCCCCTGCATTAATTACCCCCGGTGAGGAGTCTCGAACACGAGACCTCCCGCTCTAATACCAATTTGATGCAGGACAATTAACCACTTGCTCTAAAAGCTCGAACTGTTAGAGTATGACGAATTAATCTCTTTATCTCATAACCCAGGCCCCACATCTCATGGGTTTAGGACCTCGGCCGAACCCCCTTCGTGGGCCTCAAATCACATGGGCCGCCCACCCCGAGTGTGTCCCCGCATCCCACGGGCTACCCCACTCGAGCCTGGTGTGAAATGCGTATTTAATCACCCCTAGTGAGGAGTCTCGAACATAAGATCTCCCCTGTGGGCCCCAAATCACATGGGCCACCTACCTCGAGTGTGCCCCTGCATCCCACAGGCGACCCCACTTGAGCCCAGTGTGAAAATGCCCCTGCATTACAACCATTCAACAGTTGGAAAGTCACAAAGTTGGATGGTTAGGATCATTTGATCAATGTAATTTTTGGATGATTGTCCACCGACAGTGGGTCTCATGTTTCGAATGTTGTGGATCAATTTACATGTGTTCTGCAGGTACTCATTATATCTTGCTAACCCTTGGTGTAGCAAACTCAATGTGTGGTCTAGCCCCTTTTTTAATGACAGGTGGTTTTCGGTGTGTATGGATGGCTAGCTTTCAGGATCTGCGTTAATCTTGATGTCCTTTCACTAGAAATGGTGCTTTCAGTTTTGGTCACAAATTTTTTTTTTGCCATACTAATCTTTCAAAAAAAATAAGTTGAAATTGATGCATGCAGCTTTGTTTTGTCGAATCTAGGTTGTAGAAGTGTCTGTTCTTTGGTTCAAGCCCATAGTTCTGGTATTCAGTCTTTGATTCAGCATCAAGGTCTCAGGTACAAGCTCAGCTTAGCTACCAAAAGAAGTGGCTGTTCTTTGAGGTTTGTGCTAACTGGTAAAGATGGTGGGTGTGGTTTTATTTTCAGCTGCAGGGGATATGTTACAGTAGATGGAAGAGTATGTCGTAGACAATGTTGTGGTGGATAATTCAAGGGGACCTGCCTATTCATAGTGTACTAGCATTGGTATGGAACTCTAAGATTGGCTGTGGAGTATTCACAGGATCTACAAGTCCAGTTTTGTATCAGCTGTTTCTATAGTTTAATTGATCTTCCCTTGAAAACGTGTTTTTAGTGACTGTTCACTTTTGGACCGCCATTTTTTTTCTCTGGGCCAGTGATTTTTATGAATACCATAGCCATCTTTATGTGGGTTGCAGATCTCCTATGCAACTCAACTGCAACTGCGAATTATATTTCAGAAAGAGTGACCAGCTTTTACCAGCGGGGTTTCAAGGTAAATGTGTTTATTAACTGTATTCTACATGAGATAGCATTACCAATCAGACCATCTTTTTGGTTTCCAGCGTTACAGTTTAGTGACTATTTTAATTGTGTGTTCTTGTCGTTTATCTTGGGATGAACATTCTGTGGGCCTGTCTTCTTGTCTTTTTGCTTGGTAATCTGTTTTTTTTTTTCTCTCGTGTGCGCGCGCGCCCGCGTGTGAAGTTTTGCCACAGATTTTCCCATCGTATCATGTAGCAGATCGAACTTCAATACGGGTACTGTGGTTGAGTTGCCTGCAAATACGTGAAATTAGTATCAATATAAAAGGATTTTTACGTTGTCTTTCTTTCTTTCAAGGTAGAATGGCAACCGAAAGTCCAATGTTATTGGTGGGAAGCAGTGGAGCTAGTAAGTGGCCCTCATCTAAGGAGGCCATGGCATTCAAGTCATCATCAAATAATGTGGCACCACAAGATTTGGGTTTGCTTTTGAGGAGGCATAGGATTAGTGGGAACGGGAGGGATGTGGTCCCCAATAGGACTGGAAGTGCACCACCAAGCATAGAAGGATCATTTGCAGCTATTAGGAACCTTATTAGTCAGCAGAACTCCAATCTGGAAGGAAGTGTGGCGAGTTTAAACAGTGCAACTGAAAATTGTGAGTCTGAGGAGCAACTCCGTGCCGATCCAGCCTACCTGGCATACTACTGGGCTAATATTAATTTGAATCCAAGGCTTCCTCCACCTCTTATTTCAAGGGAGAAGCAGCGGCTAGTTCACCATATTGGTGGTTTTGGGGATAATCGGAAATTGACTTCCTTTGATGACAACAGCAGTGGATCCTTTTACTTGCCTCGAGCTGCCCTCTCTACTCATAGAGAGGAGCCTGAGGATGAGAGGTCACCTAGACAGGCTTCTGAAGATTGGGCAGAAAGGAATGCCGAGTTTTTGTCTGGACACTTCACAACTTCCTTGGCAGGGCGTCACAAAAGTCTGGTGGATTTGATTCAGGTAAATAATTCCATCTCGAGACAATTCATACCAATTCGCTAGTAATAGTGTATTATTTGCAACTGTGATGGCCTTGTTCTTATTATGGATGAAAATGTAGTTTCTATGATGCATTTCTTTGCTTTTCAAATAAATCTGCTCTTATTCTTGAATACAACAATTTTTTTTTAAAGATAGAGGGAGAGGGAGAGGGAGAGAGAAAGAGAGATCGATCTTGAATACAGAAGAATTTATCATTCATGTTTTGAGGAGATTGTTCTGCTTTTGGATCATTCATGTTTTGAGGAGGTTGTTCTGCTTCTCTCTCTCTCTCTCTCTCTCTCAGCTTATGATGTCTGGTACAATGTTATTAGCAATGGTTTGTTTAGTCTTTTTGTCCACCTGTGCCCGTGCTGGATTTCTAAATCACAAGTTGACTCAAGGTTAGAGCTGCCAGTACTAAATGGTGAATGAAAGTCTCTATCAGATGCCTTTCATGGAAGTTTCTTTTCTAATTTTGTGTCTATCTATTTCTCCAATCTTCAAATATTCAGTTGTATTTTGTTCAAATCTCAGGAAGACTTTCCTCGCACCCCATCTCCTGTATATAATCAGCTGTGTTCCTCTAGTCATGCAGCAGAAGAGGAAATAGGTGATCCGGATGATTTTGTCAACCCTTTAAATGATTCTTCTACCAGTACAACTAGAGTACAGGAATCGAACATGACTTCTATAGGTGTCCTTGCAAGTACATCTACTCTGGGTGACATGACAGGAAGCTCACTTCTTGGCCTTAAAGGAGAATCAAACAGTCTTGATGTTCATGTGGATGTTGATATCAACGCTATTCAATCCGAAATGAAGGTTTTTAGTATATCTGACCTGCCCGATGCAGAGGGTCATGGAAGTCAACCAGAATGGAAACATCCCCAACCGCATAATTTTCCGCGACACCAATTGCATTCGCAACGCAGCACTGCATGTCAACTTCAGGGTGTCCTCTCTCAGATGACTTCCCAAGGAATGCACCATTTCTATGATGGCATGGATCATATATCGCATGGTCAATCCAAGCATCCCACAGTTGAGGTATGGCCAGTACTTCAGACTTCTGGAATATCAACTCCTTTGTATGCAACTACAACTGCAACTTCTTATATGGCCTCTGGAAGTCCTTTTTACCCTAATTTGGAACCTTCAAGCCTATTTACTCCCCAGTATAGCATAGGTGGATATGCTTTGAATGCCACACTTCTGCCTCCATTTGTTGCTGGATACCCACCTCCTAGTGCTATTCCCATGGCTTTCAACAACTCTGCTGGTCCAAGTTTTAGTTCTCGTTCTGCCAATCAATTGGTTGGGGAAAGTGTTGCACCTGGCGTTGATCTGCAACACCCGTACAAGTTTTATGGGCAATTTGGGTTGGCTCCACCTTTTGTTAATCCTTTTCATATGCATTACTTTCAGCATCCTTCTGAGGATGCATACAGTGCTGCAGGTCAGTATGATTCATTGGCACCAAGGATCGATATTGTAGAAAGTCATGATGCTTTTGATTTGCAGAAAGGGCCTCCCCTAGCTGCAATTGCAGCTGGTCAGACATCCCAATTTCCAAGAAGTGGAGCTCTGAGCATTCCAAGCATGAGAAAAGCAGGAATGGCCAGTTCAAATTCTTATGAAAGCCCCCCAGGCATGGGTGTTCTGATGCAATACCCTGCTTCTCCTCTTTTAAGTCCTGTACTACCAGGATCACCAATGGCTACAGTGAGGCTTCCGGGGAGGACAACTGACAATTTCAGGTTTCCGATGGGCTTGAATAGAAGTATCGGAGAATATTCTGGATGGCAAAGACAGAAAGGAATTGAAAAGTTTGACGACCCAAAATCATATTCATTTCCTGAAGACTTGAAATCCAGTAAAGCCCACAAATTTGAGCTGTCTGATATTGCCGGACGTATTGTTGAATTCAGGCAAGAATCTCTATTGATTTCTTACCCATGAAATCACATATTTCAGTGCACTTGGATATCATCATCATTACCTAAGCCTTGTACCAACTAATTTGGGTACTTTGATATAAAAGAAATTAATTATCTGGTCATGTTTGATATCAGTGCTGACCAACATGGGAGTCGGTTTATTCAGCAGAAGTTGGAAAACTGTAGTGCTGAAGAGAAGGCATCTGTTTTGGAAGAAGTTCTACCACATGCTTCAATGTTGATGACTGACGTTTTTGGAAATTATGTCATTCAGAAGGTATGGATTTTCAAAGTTCTCTTCTTTTTCTTTCCTTTTTTCCCTGTCTTACCTGTTTAATTAATTGTCTTGAATGTGGTCCAGTGGCCTGTTAATTAGTGCGTTCGTACTTGCAGTTTGCTTATGTGCTTTCCCCCCCACCCCCTTTTTGGTGAATAACAATCGTTTATTAAGAAAATAGAGGGGTAACAACAACATATATATATATATATATATATATATATATATATATATATATATATATATATATATATGATATCACATCATGGGAGAGTAACATGAACAAAAAGCTCAACCCTCTCCACACTAAAAGAGGCTAGTGTAGAGGCCTTAGGATCAACAAGGCACATGAGATAGGTAAACATCGGTATTGCATGGGAAATATCGGATGTATTGTGGTTTTTGGGAAACATTGGGAAATTGGTTGAATTTTTCGTTGAAACTTCAGAGGATGTTAAAAAAAGTCATCATTACACACTTAGAAATCAAATTATCACTAATAATTTTCCTTTATATAGGTTCCTAGATTATGCACTGTCTGATAGAAGTGATACACCTGTATTCAAAATCAGTTCATATCATTTAAAAATCTAAGAAGACATGTACGAAAACACACACACACACACACACACACACACACACACACACAAAACCACTTGAATATTAAGGCTAAATAACCGTTGATCAGTCTGGATTTTTTTTTTTTAAATTAATTTTTAATTGATTTTCGATATTTTTAAATTTCAAAAACTTCTGTCATTCTATAGATCGGCCTCCAACCACTCTAACGTGATTTTTTACACTCTAATTGCAAGTTAAATGGGTGAAATTGGGAAACTTTTGGATTTTCCCAAATTTACAAATTGGAGGTTGAAATCCGTGATTGAGCATGCAAAACATGCAAGATCATGGATTTTCATCTTTTTTGTACTGATTATAACTGATTTACAAAAAAAAAAAAAGATTAAAATCGAAAAAAAAAAAAAAAAAAAAAACAGCTTACAATTTTGGCCCACCTGTTCTCCAATCTCGATTTCCACACCAAAAAGCCACTTGTTTCTCCGAAAAAAAATTCAAAGACGGTTGGTTGAAATTAACTTAGGAATGAATTAGAAGCAAAAGATTTTAGAGCAAATCTGATTTTAGAAAGTTTTCGGGATTTTCCTTTTCCTGAAAAGATTGAGGGGGTCTGGAATGTATTGATGATACTAGTGAATGGTATTGTCAATACATGGAAGAATATTATGGTGATATTTTCAATATATTATGTTGTATCGATATTTTGCTAATATCGTGTGATACCCGGAAGTCCTGTGACTTCTGGGCTGTTTCATGTCAGTCTACCTTGATAACAATAATATTGGCCGATACTATTGATATTGCAAACAATGTTCCCTTTCTCATCTAAAAGAAGGCTTCCAACACCAGATAAACCCGAATAGTCAGTTTGATACTTGATGTGAAGGCCCCACATCTTTGACCAAGTATTCTTGAGGGTCATCTTAGTAGAAATATCTACCTGCACCTCAAAATTGGGTTGGAAACTAATCTCCTAATCAATAAAATGTTCTTTCCTGTCATTCTTGACCATTTAGCAAATGATTGAACTTTTACTTTTGTCAAAAGCTCAATCCTTTGAGAGCGACTTCTCAAGAATATTCCTCTCCGTATATTCCAAAATGTAGTGGAACTGAATAAAGACTACATAAGTCTCCCTACTTCAAGGTTTTTGTACTTATTTTTTCCTGAGGATTTGTGTTTGGATGATTGCTGTTCTTTTTTGCAGTTTCTTGAGCATGGAAGCCATAACCACAGGAGAGAACTTGCTGATCAACTTGCTGGCCGTATTTTGCCTTTGAGCCTTCAAATGTACGGGTGTCGTGTAATTCAGAAGGTATTATAGCTTCTTGTAGTACTTATGATGTGCAAGTATAATTCATGTAGAAGAAAGTATCTTCAGAGATTTCAGGTTGGGGTTTCAAGATTATTCAGAACCTCAAGACATGAGCATAACCTAACAGCTCATTCCTGTCAACCTCTACGGATATAAAATACTAGATCTCTCAAGTTTGACTGAATTTTAGCTTGTGGGAAATAATTGCTGATTCATCAAATTTGTTTAAGGCAGGGATGCTTCTTCTTTGTTTACCTTTCCCAAATTATCCCACTGAATCTAGAGGCTGGTTCCTCTACACGTCTTTGTATAACAAGCTTGTCCTGCTAGTGCTGTGCATGGGGCCCACAAGTCTGGTGTATGGCATCCAACCTGTCAGCTGGATCGCCCTACCATTATAGTTGGAGCCTCCAAAAATCAGGCCAATCCAACAATCGTGTGGGCTCCTGGGTGAATTTAGACGTTTTTGGATGGTTTTCCACTGTTTTCTGTGGTGGGGTCCCATCATCTTGGTGGGGTTCATGTAATGCACGTGTTGGATGGCATGCACCACAACATTGTAGGCCCCACTACAGAAAAGATGGACAACCATCCAAAAACCTCCAACTTCATCTGGTGACTTACATGATGTTTGGATCGGCCTGATTTTTTGCGCGTCCAAATTTCATGGTTGGGAGATCCTGGTGGACAGATTGGATGTCATGCACACACCTCAGTGGGCCCCACATGCAGCTGTTGTAGAATAAGCTTATTCTATAGGGACTTGTGGAGGAACCAGCCTCTTGAATCTATTGCTTTATTCATTATGGATGGTCAACCACCCCAAATTTTTTTCCTGTTCAGATGTTTTTATATTTATATTTTAGGTTTCCCTGCTGCAAATTCTGAAGCACAGTGGTATTATGTCTGATTGTGGGCCTCTACTAGCCTAAAGAGGATATGTAGTTTTCTTGAAACACTATAGAGATTCTTAGTGAGGCTTCTTCAGCTTACATAAGCTCCTTTGTGGATTTTATTATGATTTGGAGGATCTTTGGTATTCACATTTAAATCGTTTTAAGATTATCAATTCTAATGCCATGCTTTGTTGTTCCTATTCTCACTAGTTGAAAGTTAACATACCCTTGCTTTGAATTCTCATCCTCCGCTCATACTTTGTTATAGGCACTTGAAGTTATTGAGATCAATCAGAAAATAAACCTTGTTCTTGAACTTGATGGACATGTTATGCAATGTGTGCATGATCAAAACGGAAACCATGTAATACAGAAATGCATTGAATGCATGCCAACAGAGAAAATTGGGTTTATCATTTCTGCTTTCCATGGTCAAGTTGCAACTCTGTCCACACATCCTTATGGTTGCCGAGTTATCCAGGTATCATAATGGAAATATTTGAAAGGGCTTTATTCTGGTTTTGCTTATCATATTCTTATGCAATTGCATTTTGGGATAGAGAATTCTGGAGCATTGCACTGATGAGAAGCAAACTCAATACATAGTGGATGAGATCTTGCAATCTGCTAGTTCTCTTGCCCAGGACCAGTATGGCAATTACGTTACCCAGGTGATGTGCTGTTTATCTTTCCACCATTGTAGCATCTACTTTTCCCTTTATTGTGGATGCCCAGAACTCTTCATTCTAAGAACTTAATTTCCATGGAACTTGAGGTTTCCATGGCTTGGCCGTCTCGAGTTCAATGGAACTTGACTTCCCATGGAAAGAGAGTTCTTCAGAAAAACAAAGAAACTGAATTCTTTGAAGGCTTGGATCTACCTCTCCATGGAAAGAGGGTTACATGGAATTGGAGCCTCACTTGGTCCATGGCCCAGATACCGCACAAGCATGCCAGGTTGGTGCATTTTATGCCATTAATCTTTTCAATCTCTAGTCACACGAATCACCTTTGCATGTTGTTAACATTAAGATGAGTTCCATGAACTTTTCATCCAAACACCACAAGTGGAGTTGCATGGCACTTCAGGGTTCACCTACCAGCATCACTGGAGTCAAAAGAACTCTTCTGTGGGAACTAGACTTTGTCCTGGAACTCCAGCTTCATGCATCTAAATGAGCCCTTGGTGACTTCCATGGTGTTACGCCCATCAAACTTGAACTTGATTCTCGTATAGGTAATTTCAAATGCTAATAATTCCTGCATTGCACCTTTTGATGCGTGCACACTTCATTTTAAGGTCAGATATTTCTTTTTTCCAACTTATAACCGTCTGCAGGGTATTGCCTTTTTTATGTGCTCTTCACCTGATAAAAATAGAAGAATTTAATGTTTCTAGCAAACAATATTTTCTGCCTCTTTTTTTAGGTGATGTTTGGATGGACTAAACATGAATATAATTGGTGTGAAAGTCTAAAAACTCAAACTGAATGCAGCATGTTCTAGAGAAGGGGAAACCTCACGAAAGAAGCCAGATTATTACCAAATTGGCTGGGCATGTTGTACACATGAGCCAGCATAAATTTGCATCGAATGTAATTGAGAAGTGTTTGGAGCATGGTGATTCAACAGAAAGAGAACTCTTGATTGAGGAAATTGTTGGACAAACAGAGGGAAACGATAATTTATTGGTACGTAGGAATCTGAAGTAATTGTTGTTTTAATCTTTCAGCGACTATGATTGCTCATATTCTCTGCACATTTCATAATACCAAGACATTCTCAACATGGATTCCATAGATGCCATACATGGAAGTTTTTTGAGCTGGTTGTGAGAAAAAAATTTCTGTTGAGTTTCAATTTGCATTTGACTTGTATTTAGCTACACAAGGTTGGCTTTTTTCTCCCATGGTTGCAAAAGATATTCGGGAGGGCAACAAGTTTTTGAATGTCCTTTGCTATCTTTGAAATGTTGCTTGTGTGTCCAATGGGCTTTGGAGCAAGTTCATGGTATAGTCGTTTATGATGAACACATTGGAAGAGTTCCTGACGGAAAATGCAGTTCATGCTTGGTAGAATAATAAAAATCATATTGATTTACTGTCATATCTGTATTTAGCAAGGTCAAGCCATGGTTCCAAAATATGAAAACTTGGCTCGACTTGAAAGTCCATCAGGTCAAGTCAGCTTGAAGACGGCCAAAAACTTGACTAGCGAGTGAAAACTCAATAACTTATATCTTAAAAAAAAAAAAAAAGATTACACAGTCAGTAGATATGGTAATAATTTTACAAAAAAAATCTGAAAAACCGAGAAAATTTAAGAATTAAAATGTCAAAATTTTCATTTCATTTGCCAAATATTTTCATAAATTAAAAAAAATTACAACCATTCATCACATCTGAGTTTAAATGTCAAAATTTTCATTTCATTTGCCAAAATTTTCATTTTCATTTCATTTGGGTCCTTACTCTTGCTTGGGTGGTAGACTCTCATGAGTTTCAACACCCGGTCGAGGGTTCGAGTATCCATAGGTGGTGAAATTCCACTAACACCTGGTTGAGGGTTCGGGTATCCATAGGAGTGTGTGTTTGGGGGGGGTGGGGGTGTTTTTCCGCGTCTTAAAAAAGAAAAAAATAATAAAAAATAATAAGAGTTAGTCAAAAGTCATAGTCTTTATCTTTCAAAATAAATAAAAAAATAAAAATACAACCATTCATCACATCTGAGTTTAATCTTGCCTAAACTAAAAGAAAGATGAAGAAGAAAGAGAGGAGAAAGAAGAACATAGTCATGATCAACACAAGAGAGGAGAAAGAAGAACATAGTCATAATCAACACAGGATACCGCCTAAGGTTACATATTGGAGTTAACAGAATCTTAATATTGGTTTCTTTACTCCACCATTAGTATATTTAATCTACAATTTCTTGTTTATTCTGAAGATAAGATAGAGTTTGTGTTGAGTTCATTGTCAGAGATCTATTGAAAGTCTCTGAAGCTGTACAACAAATCTTGTGCTTCTTTTCACATCTTGACACCTACTTGGTTTTGCTTGCTCGGTGCTCAGTCTGACTTATAGTTTGGTGACAATGTTTGTTGTGCACTTCCGGTTTTTATCATGGCAATAAGTCATGTTCTTTTTATTCTGACAATATGGCTTCCCACATTCTCTGAGCATCGTAAGATCTTTATGCAACACTATTGATGATATGCTATATAATCACATAAGTCTAGGGGATTGTTCTAATTTTGTCTATTGTACTAGTATGCCTTTTTGGAATTTGTAAACCATTGAGTTGATCATATCTGTGTGATATTTTTGTAGACAATGATGAAGGACCAGTTTGCAAATTATGTGGTCCAGAAGATTCTTGAGACATGTACTGATAAGCAAAGAGAAATATTGCTTAATCGTATAAGAGTCCACCTTCATGCATTGAAGAAATACACATATGGGAAACATATTGTTGCTCGGGCTGAACAATTGTTTGTAGGTACATACTCTATTCTTGGGAAAGTAATGATCCTTCTTTCACAGTTGGCACAGTTTCTGTTTGTGTTTCGGATTTCCATGATTGCTATTTTAGTTCTCGGAAAAATAAATTATCAGTGCAATTCACTTTTCGTTAGCCTCAATTGATGAATTACCCATATTTTGTTAATGTGATATGTGCCTGCCTTGTAATTCATTTATCCAAATCACATTCTCCTATGATTAATTCATACGTGACGAATTAATTGACCATGCCTTTGGTCTACCTAATTGAAGAGAGACTAGAATAGGATTTTTCTGTGATTATTTTCAACGATGCAACTTTTATTCAGTGTTTGTACCCTAGGAATTTTATGCATACACTGTAAAATGAATTTTGTCCTGGTATTGTTATATAGTTCTAGGTGGCGAAAGGATCATGTATAGCTGCTTAATGAGCTTATGAAAATTCGCATGAAATGCTTTCTTGTCTCTCTTGATGAGCTAGTCAAAATTTGTGCGAAATGCTTTCTTGTCTAACCAGTTAGTTTTGGGTGTACTCCTATTCAGATGTGTTAACACATTGTACTGTCAGGCTTCTTGTATGGCATATTTATTTTGTGGACATTACATGTTAAAAAATACTACAAAAATTGAGTAGGTTCTCATTCCAGATAATTAGGGAACCATGATCTTTTCCTTCTGAAATGATGAGGTATATCTGCATGAAGAGCAAATCTTTTAAGAAAATTGTCTCCACGATTGACTAACAGGGGGAAATGCTTCCCTGCAACTGCGCTAACTTACATGCAATCATTTGGAAATGTCTGCACAAGGATAACAGTATGCCAAGGAGGCTAAGTGGTGGTAGCTCTGACCTTGCATTCTCCTTCGGAGGGACAACCATCCCATCATCTGTTGGTCTATGTTCTATCTCAGGTCATCATGTCAGGAAAAACACCTAATTCCAGATTATTTAAGTCATGATGTTTTTCTAGATGATGATGGATTATCATGACATTGAACTCTGCAAAAGATAGGAAATGTAACCAGCTGTGTGAGAAGAAGGGGAAAAAAGCCCCTACTGTAAAAAGCGGAAAAGCAATTTGACTTGCGGGATGTTGGTTATGTGAGACCTGGACAGTCACATCCATGCTTAACAGTTACTCTAGAGTGTTAGCTTGGTCATTTGGTAATGAACCTGATCACATAATAGTGAGGAAGTATATTTAGATCATTGGGGAAGTGGCAAAATCATTGAACTTTCATTTGGTTGCTTAAAGTTTGAGGTTATGCAAATGTATTTAGTTTGACATTTGAAGGATGAACTAAGATGTTTATTATACTCTGGGATATTGTGACTGAGTGATTTATCCATTGGCATTTGATGTTTTGATCTGCTACATATTGGAGATTCTTTTGACAGTTCAACTGAAGGTACCTTGCTGGGATTTTGTGAAGCCAATCCTTGTCATCTCAAGGAAGTTGGAAGACATCAGCACTTTGTGGAGTTCATGTGAAGAGAGTACAAAAAATGAGTTTTCATTCTGGTATTCCTACAAAAAGAGTAGGCTGCACTCCCTCCACAATTGCTACTCCTACTTGCTGCTTTTTTTCATGAGAAGTGCAGGCTGTCCAGCACAGACGAGTTACTGCAAGAAGCTAGTTGTTGGTTATACAAAACTGGAAGTCCATGTTTAAGATTGCCAAATCCATGTGCAGCCATTTTCCGCTGTGCAGCACAGATAAGTTACTGCAAGAAGCTAGTTGTTGGTTGTACAACAACTGGAAGTCCATGTTTAATATTGCCAAATCCATGTGCAGCCATTGTCCATGATTTGCAAAGATATTCTTTAGTAAATGGAGAGTTACATGGTATGGCCTGTGTCTTTGCACAGTATGTGATAGTTTTCGATTATGATGAGTTGGGCCTGTGGTGTGGTGATGTAGACCATCAGTCTGTTGCATTTCACTGTCCATGGGCCATGCCCCAAAAATATCCTGAAAGGAAAAATCTTCACCTTTAGATTTGGAAGACTTTGAGATATAGCCCATCCATAGTTTGTGCTTGTTTTGATGGAAAGCTGATTGTGGACACATAAAACGAGATGGAACCCGTGGGAAATAGACAATTGTGGATTCCAACAATAGTTCTGTTGTTTGTTTTGGTGTGATTTTCATGAGAAACTAGGGGGAAAGGAAACCAAAACAAGAAGGCAGTTAGCTTGTAAAATATTATGAGCTGAGTTCTGAACTACACCATTTCAATTAAACTGGAATGTAAAATATAATGACCTGAGTTCTGAACTACACCATTTCAATTAAACTGGAATGTAAAATATAATGAGCTGAGTTCTGAACTAGAATTAGTTTGCCAAATTAACAAAAAAAAATAAAAATAAAAAATAAAAATGAAAGTGCAAGGAGTCATAAGGATTCTATGTAGCTTGTGATTCAAGGACTCTCTACATGTACAGCTGATGCACTTCTACAGCATTTCTGGGGGCTATCTTTGTTTCCCAACTTGTATGTGTTACGATTTGATTCAATCCAGTATATCATGATCCAGTTTGATCTTTGGAACATTTGCTACATTTGTATTGAGATGGTAAGCTGAAAAAAGAAGCACAATGAAGACCAAGTCCAAATGGGCCAGCAGAAATTTAAGGGTGTGTTTGGTTGCACCGAACATGAACTTTCATTATATTTTGCACCAAATTAGGCCGATTAATAATGAAATTTCATGATATTTGGTTAGTGCAAAAGAGATAATGCTCGTATTTCTTTTACTTGTTTCGATACTATTTGTATTCCATTTATATAATTCTTATGAATGAATTCAAGTTTGAGCTGACATCTTGCTACCATAATAACCACACAGAGAGACATTCAGCTATACTATCCTTGTTCTGGTATAACATTCAAGCAGCTGTTTGTTTTCATGGCCTTTTCTATCATTAAGCACATCCAAGCTGATTATCTTCACTTTTCGAAACAGAAGCCCACACTTCAGAACCATGAGGACATGACAGGAAAGATCAACTTAAAATTTCAACACTGGAAAAGCAAAGGAATCTCTAAGATGCAGTATACCTGTACAGGTCAGAACTTGTGTTAGTCCCACATGGACGTAGATAGTAAATATGTATTTTGTATATGTTTCTTGGAAATTGTTGTATTGTATGTAATGTATGGAGATTGCAGCGTGCTGGTGTTTGGCAACATCCTCCTTGATTTTTATAAGAGAGTTATTGCTTACAAATGGTTGTTGTGTGCAGACATTATTGCCTTTTGGGTCTCGGATTCACACACCCTGATATGTACCATAGTTTGAAAACTCGAAAACCCGAGTCAACCCAATTTCTGGTCAGATCAGGTCAACTTGAAGGCTTGACCCTATCTTTTCTCAACTCAACTCAATATCTTAATAATTAATTTAAAGTATTTTGTTTTGTTGAAAGTTAATTAGTTTGGATATATATATATATATATATATATATATATATATATATATATATATATATATATATATATATAAGCAAGAGAAAAGACAATGTCAGTGATTGGTGCACTGGTAGTAGATTATGAGTCGTGCAACCTTTTTTTCTTGTCTTTTTTTCTTTAAATAAAAGCTGGCGGTTGACTGAGCAAGCCTCTGAGAGATGTCAAGTCGCCTGAGTTTTCGAGCTAAGGAGTCTTGTCGAGTCCTGACGGAGTCAGACTTGCTAGTGAGTTTCCAAGCGACTCGGATTGAAATCTGGCCACATTGAGTTGACTCGACCAAGTCTTGAGTTGAGTCACTGAGTTCAAGAAATATGATATGAACTAGAAGGGGAAAGGAACCATCATATTGTTTTCGTGTTGATGCAGTTTTCTATGTTGAAAGGCCATGGTCGCAATCCCGCATGCAGGCAGATGTGTGATTGTTGGTTGGAACTTGGAATATTCAAAACATCACAGCAAGCACACCTGCCTTTTGTAAGGATCGTCCGCATTATAATAGAATCCATACTTCCCCCAGAAGGCGAGGCCATGGGTTTGCGACTGAGTCGTGCTGGGGCAGGCCAATGGTTGATCTTATTTACAGTAGCCTTTCTTCAATGAAATCCAGGTTGGGGAAAACTAACGCATAGGCGCTTGTTTCCAACTTCAATCTTGGGGGGAAAAGGTTCAGAAGAGAGGGCAATCAATCTTCGGGCTCTTGCCGGTTTTCTGCAAGGTCTAATGCGTTCTTCATACCCTTGCAAGGCTCTACATATTGCAATCTGCAGACACGTGCAAGATCTAGACTCGTAAAATTATCCACATTCACTTTATGTGGCTCCTGTGTGAGTTTTGGAATGTTCTTATCTTCCTGCTGCCCCTTTGTCTTAGTGGGGTAATGTTAGATGAATGGATTGGATGGCATACGTACACCACGGCAGAACCCATACAGAGCTTGGAAGATTTTTAACCTGGGCTTGTGCATCTCTGACTGATCTTGTGATGTAGCTCATCTGAGCTTTGGATTGGCCGGGTTTTTGACCCATAACCAAATACAGGGCACCTCACCTCATGGACAGCGTGGGAACCAGGGTGGCTTTGACTAAATCACACCCATGGTGCTCGGAGAGCAGAAATCGCAGCCCACAGTCACACTAGTGGGGTCCTTTTTTGGTTCATGGACAATACGGAGAAGGGCCCATGGACTCCATACCATTGACCATTACTCGCATTAACTGAAAACTGGATATATAAACTCACAGCTGGAACGTAGCTAAAAATTTCTAGCAAAACACATCACAACCGAGAATTCATTCTCTATTACTGCAAAATCACAGCCAACGCTCACCCTCTGCTGACATGGTTCGTATGGAGATCTTAAATTGAAGAACTAAAACTAGCATAACTCAGCTGGGACAAATATTATAAATTAAACTAATCAAAGAGGGAGAATCCCATGTCATCATCGCTCTCCTCTTTCTCTTCCTTCTTCTCCTCTGCTGGAGTCGCTTCAGCAGCGGCTGCTCCGCCAGCAGAACTTGTAGCAGTGGCAGCTCCACCACCAATGAAAGCGCCACCCCCACCACCTCCACCAATAATCACCTACAGCAAAACACCATTCCCACATCACTCACCATAAGGAAATATAAACAGAACAGAGAATATAGAAACTTGGGAGAAGAGTAAGGAAATGAACTCAAACATATCTATATGGGTGCATTTGGGGCAAGGTACAGTTTATGTTATAGAAGAAAACCGGACTGAAAGCCTAACGAACAAATGAATGGATTAGAAAAGCAACAAATGCCAATTCAGTTGGGAAAAAAGGATAGGCTAATCAATCATAATCTTGCTGATGATTTTTGCTGTCCATTGAACAGAAACAAGGTTTTAAATTGGTGTATTGGATATTGGCTCTCTATCAGGCTGATATGGGCTCATACAGGCATATTTGTTCAAGGTCATTACCAGTTCTTACTGCCGGTTTTACAATGTGCTAAGCTATCATAGCACTTATTGGACATGTGACTATCTTCCAATTGAATGACAAGTTATATTCTCATCGAGATGTTTTCTCCCTTGTGCATGTGTTGCCATTGAATCACAGCATTTCTTGTTACATGTCTTCACCGCCATGCATTCAACAGCTTCCAGTGTGTTACCATTGAATCCTAAGTAGAGTCATGGAGCCTGAAGCGTGAGCAGCACTTGGGAAGAAGATTCTACCAATGACAGGTGTGAGCAGCTGGGTAGAAGATTTCTGCAACAACCACGAGAGCCCTATTTCCACAGCTCATGAGTGAGAGTAAGAGAGTTAGGAGGAGAGAATGAGGGAATGAGCAAGAGAGTAATTAACTAATACGAGAGAATGACTGGGACAGCATGTGAGAAATTAACTAATAAGAGAGAATGAGAGAATAAGTGAGAGAGAGAGAAAGAGAGAATGAGTGATTTAATATTGACTCTTGAATATTGAATCTTGATTCTTCTCAAGTCTTGACTCTTGATCTTGAGACTTGAAGTTGATAGAGTGAGCCTTGAACTTGATCTTGAGATTTGAAGTTGATAGTGTATATGAGAGAGAGATTAATAACAAGACTAACAGAGTTTAGAGCATGAGAGGAAGAGTGAGAGAGAAAGGGCTTAAGAGTAGTGAAAATGAGGTGGGAGTGCCTATTTATAGGCAAAAGGGGAGAGATTTTTTTTTTGAGAGATAACAGTCACTTTCATTAAAATTAGAAAAAAGAAAACAAAAGAAAGCGAACCCGCTGAGATAGCGAGACATTACTCTCCCTTAGAGAACAGATTACATGCTGATGAATGATTAAAAACAGCCCATTCAGTGATGCAATAGTGAATTCTGGACACTACGAATCCCACCGAATTAGAAACTCCCTTGAAACATCTGTCGTTTCTTTCTTTCCAAACTGCCATGAGGGCCATTCTCCAAATGATAGTTTTTTTTTTTTTTTTTCTTTCCGGTGGACACACCATGCCATGCTTTTAACAACTTTCCTGTCGATTGGGGGAGAGACCAAGATAAATCGAACCAAGATAGCACAATCGGCCAAATCTGATTAAGGAAGGGGCAGTGAATGAATAGATGATTAACAGATTCAGCATTTCACATGCAGCAAAGGCAGATATCCGTGAACGTCGTTCCTTTTTTCTCATATTGTCAACTGTCAACACTCTCCAACCAGCCAACCGAAAGCAGCAATCTTCGGGGGCAGCTTGTATTTCCAGATTTTGTCAGTCATAATCTCTTCTGAATCAGCACTTGATTTGCAAATGGAGTTGTATAGAGATTTAACTGATAAAATACCCGATTTGTTGAATCTCCACAGCAATGAATCAGCAGAAGACTGATCGGGTTTGCCGCTGCGGATACGACTGAGAAGGGAGAGAATTGCAAAAAAAAAAAAGCCCCAACGATCATAAATTTGACTGTTGGGTGACTATGTGGTCGCGTGGTTTTCGTGACTATGCCATCGCATATGCGGTCGCGCAATCGCATCGAAATCGCATAAGCGGTCGCATGGTTTTCGTGACTATGCCATCGCATATGCGGTCGCGCAATCGCATAAGCAGTCGCCTAACCCAAAAAACCCCTTGTTTTCGCATATGCGGTCCACCTGGATGAAATCGCACATGACAATGTAATTGCAGTTTTATCTTCTAAGAGAGTACCCTAAAAAAAGGACTTAAGAAATGAATGGGGAAAAAAAAGGTGAAAAACGAAGGAAAGAGATGAGAAATGGGACCTGGAAAACGGCAGAGGACGGGGTGATCATGGAGAAAGAGGACTGGACCCCACCAGAGGAATCGGTAGAGAGGGCAGCTTTGACGAGACTCCTCTGCAGCTCAAAGGTGGAAGAAGCAGAAGCTTCCAGATCTCCCGACAGCTGCTTTCCGTTCCATTTCTCGCCCGAGCTCCGGCACACGAACGTGAATACTCCCATTTCTACCTTCCTTTTCCTTCTTCTTTCCAAGTCGGAGAGAGAGAGAGAGAGAATAGCAAACCCAAATGGCTCCAAATGTACAAAACCCTATCTCTAGAAGGTATAGATATCCAAACGGCGAATTGTTTGGAGGACAGAAATACCCCTGGTTAACTGGGAAACTACGGCCTAGCGGTAGGGGCGGCAAAGGGCGGGCTTTGATACTCCAGCAGAGTATGATGGATGATATTCTGATAGTGCAACAGTATTAGTAACATGTACTATAGAATCTACATCCCATACTCGCGTGTCATATGAAGAACTTTGATACTCCAGCAGAGTATGATGGATGATATACAAACATTTTATAAACTATTCAAATCCAGTATAGATTGGTGAATTGTGTATTGATATATATTCATTTAAGTCCATATAATAGATGATTACCTGAGGCATATGCTTGGTTGATGAATAATCTTCTTTAACGTAGCCTCTTTGGACCGTGGGATTAAATGGTATGGAATTGCATTAGAGGTATTAACGCTAAGAAATACCTTGGTATTTTCACCATCCAATCCGGCATTTGATATCAAATTCTTCCCTTAAGAAATAAACGTCACCTGTACACAATCAACTTGAATATCACCCGTATCCATAGGTGGTGAAAACCCACTAGGCGCGAGTGTGTGTGGGGAGGGGGGGGGGGGTTTAAATAAATAAATTTAAAAAAAAAAAAACTTCAATATCACTTGTAAAGAACACATCTAGATGGACAGTGTGGATAAAACACACTGCATCAACGTGGGTCCACAAATGTAGTGGATTTTAAAATCCATTAAAAATCCTGCGACATCTACCATTGGCTTGGGATAATATGATATCGGGGTTAATCCAAACCTTTATGTTGTTTCCAAACTCCAGACAGAATTTGCATAAGACCAAGTGCAATTCCATACCACATAATCCCACCTAATACCACACCCCAATCAGGCCTCAAAATTTTGGAAGTGCAAAACGATTCATGAACACGAACCAATTCTGAATAAATTATAACCGTTGAATGTATGTAAATCGACTCTTTAACTTGTTGGATCAGCCCTACCCAGCCCATGAGGACCGGGCTGTGGCTCTCAGAACGTTAAGGCTTCAACCAGGCTAGGGTCAGGGCAGCCCGACTCTAGCCCAGTGCCACCCCTACCTAACTGTGGCAAATGGAATGGATGTTCCCGTTTTACTTGTCTAAGTTCAGCCTGTCTCTAGATGGATCCGTGAGTTGGATATGGGCCTCTAAATGGGCTTGGACCTGTTTAGGCCCAAGCAACAGCGCGGCCTTGATTTGAGGGCCTCCTCTCATCAGCTGGAATGGAAATGCTTCAGTCTGGCCCGGACAGCGCATTTTCCACCACAATTCTAACAGGAACAAGGAGAAACACGAGTAATGCGCCCCAGCAAGAGGATCTCGATACCAACCGCGGATGGAGAGAAGTTTGTGGGCCCCGCAAATCACACAAATAGGTAGGACCATAATCTAACCGTCGAAATCAGATGGTCAGGCTAGGAAAGGGGGCCAACAAGTTGGACAGCCAAGATGGCTTAAAACTTGCCATGGTCTTATAAACACCCGAGGAAAGGGTACGTTGTGGTTCTCTTCTGGAGGCTAATTCATATGTAGTATCCTGGGACCCAAGACGGGGAAGACCATGGTTGATCTAGACCATTGACTGATGGATGTACCACGCACGATTTAAGAAAGGATGGTGATTCTTCAACCATATACCTGGCGCAGTTGTAGGCCAAACCAGATTGTCCAAATCACCAACCCAACTGTACATAAGAGCATAACCAAAGAATTGCAGTGGAAATAATGCTGTCTGAATTTTCCCTATGAATTTGGACCACTCACTATTTTATTTTGAACCAGGGCTGATTAGTGTGATTTTAGAGATACACTACCCACAACCACAATTTGTATCATCATGATAGCCGTACATCAGTGCCAGATGCGAGGAAGGTTAGTGGCCACCATTTTCAAATTGGTTGATGGATGATACACAGGCACTTAGAAATTACTTGGAAATTGCATACGTGGATTCAAATTAAACTGTCCAAATTATGTGTCCCGGCTTTAGATGTATCAAAATCATGAACCAAAAATAACACTTATGATTAATCTGACCATCAGTTTAATGGGCATTGATTGGAAGGTTGACAATGAAAAATATCCAAAGGTCCTACTTCAATAAACAAGGGTAGGATTGTTCAAACCACATGATTTTGAGACTTCCACCAAAAACAAACATATCCAGGCTCTTCTATCCATTTCAATCAAGATTCAAAACAAATCCAAATGGGCCCTTGATTCTGGAGCCAGATTTTGATCTATAGCGAGATAGAGATCGTGCGAATTATTATACTTTGGTATCACTTTCAGCAATTCATGCAAAAAATACAGTGGACAGTTTTTTGTCGGGCTGATGGTTCACCATAAATAGAACCGATATTTTAAGCTATATTAAAATAAAACAAAATTTTCATAGTTATTCCAGCAGGATAAAAAAAAAAAAAAAACCAATTTAAAAAATCACAACACCACAAAAAATAAATAAATCTACCTGCAAAATCTTCCTCAGGGATTCGGCTGCTGCAACAAGTTCCCCATGGCAATGTTTCTACTGCACCTGTTTCAGTTTCAGCAGAAAATGAAGATGTCCTTGGTGGATGACAGCATCCTTTTCGCGGCAGGAGTCCCGACAATTCTCTCAAGCTGAAACATTATGAGTTTTTTTCAGTCACATAAATTTCACTGAATTTAATGAAACTAAAACATATGCACTTCAGAATGGTGTAATTCCTTTTTAAAGAGATGATTCCATTTCACACTCACTCTGATGGTGATTCCGAGATTCATTTGAACTGAGAGGTTCCAGAATGTAAAGAGAGGTGATCAGGCATTCATTGATAGAGGGAGAAGTATCAGGTTATCTTACCCGCAGCTGATCAAAGTGCGAAAAAAGTACGGTGCAGTCCATGTTTTCAGGTCCTTCAAGCATATTTAGAATCTGCAATAACAGAACAAGAGAAGGGCATTGTAAATTGGTTAAGCTCACCTGACCGAACAGTCTACTGGAGAGGAGACATAAAGGCGGAGAACCCTGGAATTGGAGGCTTGTTCTTCTCCAGGCTCCAGCATCTCGATTCATAGTATCACGGCCAGAGGAATTGGAAGTGTTAATATAACAGGTAACCATGCAGACTGGCTGTAGCCCAAGAATAACGGTGATCTGAAAATCCTAGCCATTCAATTGGCCACATTCCCTACAATTTGGGCCACACGTACTGTGGAGATGCAAGAGATTGGCAGATCCTCCACTTCCAATGGGTTTAGCAGATTGAGCGATTTACCTCAGGGTAGAATTCCTTTCTCTCTGGAAGAGAGTAGATGATTAAATTCTTTATGCCTCGAATCTGCACCCGCCAAAAGAAGAAATAAAATTGATGATTTGGTAAGTTCTCCATACAGAAACCATGTTAATCACCTCAATTCTTTTCATTGTAAATGCAAGGTCTCAATTCCAGCTCAACGTAATGACACATTGACCTGGTAACGTGGGACCCCAAAAGCAGTGGAGGCAGCAGCAAATGCAATATTAAAACACAAGATACTTCCTTGCTGATTGTAGTGTTGGGTGTGCACAGTCAAGAAAGGTGTCGACAACCAGTCAGAAAGAACTTTCCTAACTTTCGGTTCCTATGTGACAAGGACACGCCACAATTTCAAAAGAAGAAGAAGAAGAAGAAGAAGAGAAACGAAAAGAAAGAAAAAGAAAAGGTGTTGTCTAATGCATGTTGGATGTGCAATATACCGGCCACTATGAAAACCTCAACATCTGTCCTTTTCATGTTTTAAGTCATTAGCCACTGGTTACGAGAAACTCTTTTGCTTCCTGATGGCTTCCCTTTGGCTGTTGTTTTGTCATTGTTTCGCTTTTGCATTAATAAATTCTAGTTATCTTTCAAAAATCAAGTCCTAGTTATACAAGGTAGCAGTCCCCCACAAAAAAATAAATTTTTTTTTTATGAGGTAGCATCTTTCTATCTATATGCATTTTCCAATATTGTATGTGCTACTTTATTAACTCATGCAGTGATGCCTTTTTTTTTTTTTTTTAAATTATAATAAATATTATCAAATGATTGTAAAAACACGGAGTGTTGGGTTTACCAAGATCCTTTCATCTAACGTGCGTGCGTGCGCGTGTATGCGTGAGTGAGTGCGTGCGCATGCGTGAGTGTGTGTGTGTGTGCGCGTGTGTGTGTGCGTGCGTGCGTGCGAGTGCGTGCGTGTGTGTGTGTGCGCGTGCGTGTGTGCGTGTGTGTGTGTGTGTGTGTGTGTGTGTGTGTGTGTGTGTGTGTTGCACATCTTCAGCATCTACTTATGATAAATACACAAGCATATCATCATTGGTACATATTAAAGGGGAACCACAGGTATGGTTCCTTCATCATTTCATAAAGGAAAAACAGCTCCTGGAAGGACACAATGGAGCCCCTGGAAAAACAGCTCCTGGAAGGGCACAGATATGGTTCCTTCATCATTTCAAAAAGGAAAAATAGGTGTACATGGATTGAAACTGATCAGGTGAACCCATCCACAATTGGGCCCCTGGCTGTGTGGTTCAAATGATTGGGCCATCGTGTCGGTATGGTTGTAACAGGTAAGTGTCTTTCTGGATCATTACATATTTAAAAAGAAAAAAAAGGAACCATTGTAAGTTTGTGTGTATAAGCAGTAGCCATAACCTTGTATCTACGATAGAAGTGAGCCCGCTCAGTGTAAAGCATGATTTTCCGACTTCCTTCAAAAAAGTGAACCCGTGCTCGAGATATATCTTGGGGCTTTGTGTACCTACAACAAGAGAAAATGATGAGAAAATATGAATCCTGATTAAGAAACTCATCGTTTTGCTCGCCATGTGAATAAATGGCACACTATTTTAACTCCCAAGGTGTCCAAATTAAACATTGATATTTGAGATTCTAATATAGATTAACATGGAAGTGAAAGCTTCTTACTCCCCAAGCAAACAGAAGGAGGCATTTTGTGATTTCAAGAAATTTCGTAGCCGAACAAATTCAAAGTAGGAACTGATGAATAGCATAGTTCCGCCCTGCATGAAAATGACAACAAAGGATTCATATAATACAATGGATATAAATACACCAAGGTAAGAATACAGGCAATGAGCAAGAGTAGATACTGACTACAAGATACAATGGAACTACTACAAGGCCCTTCTTGGAAAGCAAAAATACCTGAATAGAATCCTTTATCTTGGGGAAAACCTGTAAAAAGAATTTTTTTTTTTTAAAAAACAGCTATATATATTTTTAAATCTGAAACGGAAGCAAGACAAATGCCTAATTCCATTTGGAAATGAAAATATTAAGAAGGGTAATAGGGTGCAGTGTCAGGAAGCTCATGCTTTTTTTCTTGTTTTTTTTTTTCACTGTACTTGTGTATAGGTATGCTTGAGATCAACTCAATCCTTTTAGGTTACAGAGAAATGCTTCGATGCTCTCAGAGAACTACACATCGGACATTAGACAGTCCAATACATTGATATAGACCATTCATTATATCCATTGAACATATCATGGGCTACCATGCAAACATCGCACCAACCCGACAAATATTAAACATTTGATCGGTGGACATCAGTGCGGATGATCAAGATTGTTTACAAAAAAATAGTTCCAATCAACAACTTGATCAATCTATTTTCTTAGGACCCATCATGGATTGCTTATGATTTTAAGAATCAGTTTTGTTAGGCAATCATAACCATCCCCTCCATCGATTGGAAAAGGGATACCTATAGACGATAAGGCCAAATCAAGGATCAATTGGTTCATCCAATCAGTGCAATTCTTTCATGGTAGTCCACAAAATGTGTTCTGGAGTAAAGAGAGTTTAGATTGATCAATTGGATTGTCCAAGTGAATGGATGCAACTAGGAGCACTGTAACTGCTATTGCTCTGAAAGCACTGGAGCATTTTTCTAGGTTATATAGCATTAAGTCATAACATCCCATATCATATGCAATTCAAACTGTTTGCACCATGTGACACAGAATGGGTTCCCTCTCATTCATTCCTATCCTGGTTAAAGCATTACATGCCCAAGGTAGAAACTGAATTTTTAAGCAAACCTTCTTTGCAAAATAATCAAGGCGGGCATCATCAGCATCAACAATGGAAGTGGCCTCAAAACACTGATAAACCTGCAACTCATCAAAATGCAGGATATGATCATAAATCAAGTAAAATTCATTTAAGAACTCAAGTAAAATGTGTCTGCCACTCACAGTATGCATAAAAGCAAAGATCTATGCATTAACATGCTGGCATACAGAATGAGGCAAAGGAACATCTGAAGCAGTCCAATGAATGAATTGGAAAATAGTGTGTCAGAGTCAGACTAGCTCTAATCCCAGGAGCAGATCATTTCTATAATGCTAATGCACAATGACTCGACCAACCTAAAACTAGCTAATTCAATATAGACATTGAAGAGGCTACAATAAATATGAAAATAGGAAAAAATAATGCAAAATCAAACATGTGGTATGTTGCATAGCTTATAAAGAGGACAGTCCAAGATGTGAAGGACTGGAACTCAAATTCATGGAGCGACAAGCTCCTGCAACATTGTATGTTCAATTCATAACATAATATCACCTGACAGCTCTTTTGCAATAACCAACTTGATAGAACTACATAGAGGTTTTTGACAAACTTTTCAGGTGCCGATTCATGTGGCAGCTTTTACAGTGGATCTACCAAATATACTAGAGTGCAATGAACAATAGAGGAAATGGATTTTAACAGTTATATTTCAACTAACATCCATTTCAATACCAAAGAACCAGCAGATATACATGAAAAGGCTAACATACCTGCCGCACTTGCAGTAGCACTTTTGGAAGAACACCCTTGTATTCAGATATCAACTTCACCTAGAAGAAGAAACAAAAAAGAAAAATGACAAACTAAGTTTTCTTCAAGGTTATCGGGGGGGAAAACCCAAAGAAAAAGGAAATTGAAGCTACAGTACCTTCCCTTGGTAGTTTACACAAAGGTGATTGAACAGTGCATTTATCTCTGCAACAAGAAAATATCAAGACCTAATCAATCCTGTTTAATCAGACATATATGGAGCAAAGGTACACAATGCAAGAATAGGGGGTGGGGGGTTGTATCCATCCGATTAAAAAAAATGAATAGCACAATTTCCTACATACCAAATCAGATTTCATGATATGAGGCTTTAGAATAGAATATTGAGTCCCTAATCCCTAGAAACAAATGATATGGCATCACAATGAGAATATCCTAGGAACAGCCAACTAGCCCAATGAGCACTTAGTTGAATGGTGAAAAATGCTAATGATAAAGTGTGGAAGGTAAGAAAATAGTTATTACACCAGTCAGCATCATGGAGGATAATTAGGAAAAAGAGAAGCAACAAAGAGCAATAATTTCAGGATACAAACTCAATATGGTCATGATTGAGCATGATGGCTCTGCTTTCACGAAAAACTTGTTTTCTCCATGATACACTGTATTCCTAATTAATTATTATGTGATCACTGAATTTGACACATTAGTCGTGTTTATCACAATCTCTTGTTGTTAAATTGATTTTAGAGGAAGAGGTCAAAGCTGCAGTGGATGCATTAGGGAGTGATAAAGCCCTAGGTCTGATGGCTTTCCAATTGCCTTCTATCAAGAATTCTAGGGCAAGGGAGATGTGGTGAGCTTCATTGTTGAGTTCTTTCAAAAGGGCCAGCTAACATCTGGATTGGGAGCTCCTTCATAGCTATTATTCCGACGGAGGAGGGGGTTGACAGCTTGAAGGATTTCAAACAGATAAGCCTTATCAGGAGCCCATACAAGATTCTAGCAAAGATTTTGGCATAAAAGTTCCGGGCAGTCCTGTTAAATATAATATCCAACGCACAAAGTGCCTTTGTTTCGGAGCGCGAAATTTGGACTGTGTGCCTATTGCTCCTGAGTGTGTGGATTTGCTCCAAAAGTTTGGGAGAAGTGCATAAGTCTACAAATTAGACATAGAGAAGGCCTATGATCATGTAGTCTAGGGCTTCCTAAATGTTGGTGAAGGGAAGCATGGGTCTCCATGTTTTTCATCTTTTTTTTTGGGTTAGCTTGTCAGTACACACCCATGTCAGTACACACACTCCATGTTAGCCACCCCCGCTAGGGATCGATACCAAGACCTCAAGTGTTGAAACGAGGTATCTCCACTCAGTCTGCCAGTTGAGCTATGGATCTGGGTGTGGAAGGAGGCTGGTCTCATCAAGGGGTTTTTGGTCGGGAATTCGGGTCTTCGTATTTCTCACCTTCTATTCGCCAATGATGCTATAATTTCTTATGACACAAAGGAAAGCATGGTGGATAATCTGACAAAAAATTTACGGTGTTTTAAAACAGTCCCTGGCTTGAGAATTAATTTCACAAGACTAAAATGGTGAGGATTCACATGCAGAGGAGGTGGAATGGTTAGCAGGCGTGTTTGACTCCAATGCTGAGCCATTTCCATCCACCTATCTTGGTCGTCTACTTTGTGTGGGGATGCTAGTGAAGCACCTATGGAACCGGGTAACAGAGAAAATGGAAAAGAAATTGCCCTCACGGAAGAGCAGACACTTATCACTAGGAGGTAGAATATCAAAGGCACCATGACAAATATGCCCTTATATTTCATGTCTTTATTCAGATGTCTGAACTCGGTATTGGATAGGTTAGAAAAGTTAAGATTTTTTGTGGCAGGGGGCTGCAAACTCTCGCAAGTTCCGCCTCATGAAGTGGGAAGAAGTATGTTTGCCTTACGGGGAAGGTGGTGCGGGCATTAGAAGCCTAGGCTCGATGAATCTTGCCTTAACAGGGAAGTGACCGGAGAGGTTTGGTGTAACGATCCACATGTAGGACGGGTACAAATCCTCTAGCAAAGTCACCTAGAAATTTTAACCACCATCTGACTTAGCACGAGTCCTAACAAAAGCTAATGAAATGATAGAACGGAGTGGACTTTCTCTAAATCACACATGGATCCCACACATGATGCATGTGTGTAATGAATACACACACACATCGCAAACTGGGAAAAGAACAGTCTCCTAAGACCCGTACTTATTCCATATTTTAGGGAGAACCCTTACACGAACATGCAAGAAAGATGGAGAGAACATATTTTCTTGAAACATCACCATAGACCCCACAATGATCACGCAGCCATCCGCACGTAGCCATTGAGCACTGGAACTAGAATTTGATGAAACAAACTCTGACGCACAAGAAGACGAACTGTCTCCATCTCGTCCGCTTTTCCTGCCGTGAGAATTTCAAACGACCGACCATGTGATTCACTCATGGCCCACCAATAGGGTCTGTATGAATGATCCGAGCCGTCCATCAGGAGCGAACGAGACCTCCGACCAGGACTCAGCAAGTTCCGTCAAGGAAGGGTCAAAAATCGTTCCCCACCCTGATGCACGATTTAGTTGTTACTGCAAGATCAACAGGGTGGGCCACACTGATCGAAAACCGAAGGTGCCTCCTCCTGGGACGAGATTACGACGAAGCTAATGGATGGTATGGATTTTCCCAGGCTTCAGTGATGCGGGCCCCATTGATTTCGTGGTAACAACCCATCCGCGGAAAACGCTACCAACGAAGATTCCGGGACAAACTGGGAGATGGACGTCTCGCTGATGGATCTTAGGGTCGATCCGGGCTTTCCGAATCAAGGCAGAGGGGATTCCGACCCCTTCCAAGGAGCCGGATCAGAATGGTCGGATCAAATACCAACCCATTATCCGATAGAACGCAGGACGCACTCCCTGATTTCGCTGCGCAAGAAACGGACTGCGTAAGCCAGGCGTGCGTAAGCCTTTGCAAGAAGAGTCTAGAAGACTCACTGCACGGTTACAAAAGGGTGTCCTCGCCGAGCAGTCTGAGAAGCAACGCAAGAAGAGAGAAAGAAGGGAGAGAGAGAAAAAGAGAAGAAAGATCAGGGAGACGAAGGAGAGATTGGTAGGCACTGCTGAAGTCCAGTAGAACTTGGTTCTGACCAGAGCAATTCCAGTCGTCGCCGGCAGCAAGGAAGGAGGAGACTCACATCAGGTTCAAGTCCGATCTTCCCTTTGAATTTACATATTTTCGTCTTTTTTTTTTTCTTAACAATGGTGGTGGAGATTTCCCACAAAGACCAACAAGGCTGATTCAAGTATAACATGAGTCATACCTCAATAAAAAATTCTAGTTAATTTAATTAGGATTAATGTTAGCATAGGTCAGAACTTAGCCTAATCTTGACAATGCTTAAAATATCTAAATTAGGATAAGATTGGACTGGCATCCAACACTGGTAATAGGTGAACAAGATAACAAAAAGGTGAGGATTTTATCCTTTAAGCTTACATTAATTTAAGTTGTTATATTTATCCTGCCTTTTACATGCCTTCGTGTTATTTTATCTTGTCTTTTACATGCCTTCATATTACTTTGAATTTTCCCTGCAATTACATGTTTTACCATCAATTATTTGCCTTTGGCTTACAGTATAATGTTGATTACAAGTGATCTTTCTGGATTTATGTGGAGCCATGGATATAAGCCTTGCCCTTGCCTTATCAAATTTATTGAGTTGGCCCTGCCACTCGTCTCTTTATTGAGTTGACCATTGTCACTCTCATTATTATTGAATCAGCCGTTGCCGCTCTTTTATTTGTTGAGTTAGCCATTGCTACTCTTATTTTATTGAGTTGACCATTGTTACTCTCTTATTTGTTATGTTGGTCATTACCATTGTTTGAGGTGACCATTGTCACTCTTCTCTTTATTATATTGGCCTTGTGTTATTTATCTTTAAGGCTTGGGCATGTGTCTTGATATTCCAGAACCTCCATGATTCATTTTATATTCTCTATAAGTGCTAGCGAGGTGGTCAGATGTATCACAACTAGTGATTCAAATAATCTATCATGGACATAATGCGCTCTGAGTAGAGACCCTCTTGGTCGTCACGTAAATCCATAGGTTTTGGGTAGTGATGCACAAATCGATGTGTGTAATTCGCAAATGCAGTGTCACATTACTTTTGGAATTGGATGTCGCAAATAGTCGCTCCATGAACAAATCGTGTCACGTAAATCATCCGACTCATGTGTTGTGCGCCTTGAGATGTTCATGTAAATCCACGGTAGCGTTGGCCATGCCGGCGAATATCCGTATAATGAGAGTGTGGGTCGAACCGGATATCATGAAACTGTTTTCCACATTGTGATGATCACTACGTATGATGAGCCGCACACGCTTTGCTAGGCATGCATCTCATGTAGGTTGTTTGCGCATGCTGATACCCTTGTATTAGTAGAGCATGGGACGTATCAGACCCTTACTTTATTTATATGAATCTCTTGAATTATTGTTAATCTTAAAAGATAACTATCACTATGAGTGGGGCGCTGACCCTCTCCAACCGTACAGATGATGCAGGTGACGTACATGATGAATACCCAGAAGATCAACCTCTGATGGAAGATCATGTGGAATAGAGTGGAATTTTAGATTTGGTTTCTTTTATTTATGTTTCCATTATGAAACTCTGAGTCTTGTAATAAGCTCCCTTTGCGTGAGCATTTGACAATTTAATTGCATATGGAATAATAAATGCAGTTAATTTATTTCTTGTGAATGAATACCATTACGAAGGTGACTGGATGTAATCTAGATGAGAGAAATCTTAAGGCGAGCCTTGGGATCATCCACTTCTCATAATAATAACACCTAATTTCCTCGAGCACGAGTATGAACTCTGGCCGTGAAATTCGAGGCGTTACAGTTGGGATAGAGGAAGGAAATTTGTAGAGGTCGGTGATTACTAGTAAGTATGGAGCTAATGAAGGGGGGGTGGTGGGTTAGAGGGACATCTCTTTATAGGGCCTCTAGTCTGTGGAAGGGGGTGGAAAGTGTAGCCGACAAGTTCAAGGAGCGCATGTTGTTCTCCGTTGGGGATATAGGGAAAGATTGGTTATGGGAGGATGTCTAGTTAGGAGATGTTTCGCTTCAAGCTGAATTCCCAAGGATGGCAAGGATCATTTTGCAAGCAAACATTGTAGTTTCTTGATGTTTTCCACAGAGGGCAGGGAGAGGGTGTAGGTCCCTCCTTGTAGGAGGAATCTAATGGAGGAGGAGCTAGATGAGTTCACTCGACCTCTTCAGCGTCTCCATGAAGTTCTCCCTCTACCTGAGAAGAAAGATACCTTGAAGTGGAGGATATATAAGATGGGCAGATTCTCCATTCAGTCCTATAGTTTGCTTGCCAAGGCCTTGCCGGGTTCGCACTCAAGTTGCACGATGCATGGTTGGAGTTACTGAACCCCCCCTGAAGGTTGCGATTTTCGCTTGAGTTAGTGGGAAGGAATGGAATCTGAACCATTGATAGCCTCCAAAAGTGATCGATGGCCATTTCTAATGCGTGTCCCATGTGGCTAACCGACACGAAATTGGTAAATCACTTGTTTATCCATTGTCCATTTGCGAGGTCGATGTGGGAGAGATCTTTCATCTCTGTCAAGTTCTTTGGGTGTTGCTTGGGTCCATCGATGGCATGTTCTCAACGTGGCATGGGGATGGTTTTGGCAAAAAAGGTAATGCCTTGTGGAGGTCAGCATTGCTAGCTAGGTTATGGGCCAGTTGGGGGAAGAAACGGTCGATGTTTCAGAAATGAGAGTGGTTTGGTGTTTAAGGTTTTCTCAGAAGCAAAAGTGGATTTGAGCTTCGGCCTACAGTCAACTCTTTCTTTTCTCTTAGGGTTGGGTGTTGTTGTGCTCCGGTTGTAGTCACCTTCCGGCATTTTTCTAATAAAATTGATCTTTATCTCTCAAAATAAAGTAAAATTCAGCCAATGTTAGGTCAAGCACATCCCTGAGTTATGAGGCATCCTTGGATTGCCATGCTTGAAAACCTATATCATTTAAGAAACAAGGTGAGGGATGTCAAGGTCTCACAAAGGTATCCAATCAAGTAAGGTAACAAATAATGTTAAGGCCTCACAAATATTTTGTACAATCAAGCCAAAGCAATGGCCTGGGAGTACCAAGAATAGAGTTAACCTGAAGCAGGGATGCAACTCAAGCAGGTTGGGTCAGGTTGAGGGTCAACCCAAGCCCGACCCAACCTCAAGAGGACCCAAACTGCAACCTAACCCAACCTGGAGTGCCCAACCCAATCTATACTCTAACCCAAACTGTTCCAACACAACAGAAATGCATTCGATTATTGCCAACCCAACCTGAATTTGCTCAACTTGAAGCCAACCCAAAGACCCTGACAACCCAACCCAAACTCAGGTCAGGTTTTGGTTGACTCAAACCCAAGTTGCAACTCTAAGCTGAAGTCAGGAACCCTAGCACTTCTGACTGAAGGCCTAGTAGTGCCTTGTGCTAATGACGAAACATTGCTACATGGCAGGGCCCAGTATCCTTACTATGAAAACATGGATTCATCTAGAAAACGAGTATAGCAGGCGATGACATTGATAACCTTAACAAATCTAATTCAAGGCCCAATACTGCCTGGTTCTGTTCAATGGTGTTAGTGTCCATGCATTTTTGGCACAGGAAGAAAATACATCTTGCAAATTGCTAGATAATTACATTTAGAACCATTCCACTCAACCAGTGTAGAGAACACATTGGTTTCATGTGGTACCATTATTTTACCTATTGATAGATTACTAGATCAACAACTTGGTTTGATGCATAAACATTGGGTCTTCATCCATGGTTATTTAGATGCATTCATGTATTACATCACCAAAATAAACACTCGTAAAAGAAGCCTAAACCTTTTAAAGCCCTAGTCAAAATATATAAACAGATTAGGTAGCACTATCATTAATAATATAACCATAGGAAGCATACTAGGGATTTTCCATACCTGGGTTAAGAAAAGAACCTAAGACTATAGTTTGCCGATAAAACCGAGCATGTCCATTCAGATACCTAACCACAAAACAAAGTCAAGAAGAAAAAGAATAATCAAAATGATTTTTAATGAAATTGAAGATGCCCATTCAAAGTGATTTTTAATAAGACATGAACAAAAGCAAATAGCTTCCTGCATCTTATGTAAGTCCAATAATCAACATAGAAAGGTATGAAACCAGATCTGAAAAAGATTGTAACATCCATCAACAATTTCTAGGTCACCCCAAGTGCCTGGCCCTTCTGATCACCTAGGCACCTAGGGAAGCACCTTATAGCCAAAATTGAAAACCAATAAGCAATATCTTGTTTTTGTCTGCATTTGTATTAATCTACATAAGTTTACTACTAAAAATGCATATGTATCGGGCCTAGCAAATCATTTGCATGCCTTAGTTAATATGCATTCAGGATGACAAGTATTTATATCTTTGCAATGATTAAAGTGTTCTAGAGTTTAGGGGGTTTATAAACCACCATTTATATTCATTTTTTCCCCTAACAAAGGGGAAATGCCTATTCCACTTCGAGAGGGGCTCTTAGAGGTGAGCGCTTGGAAACCTAAACAGTTGTGTACGCCTAGGCCACTAGGCATCAAAACCCCCTAGGGTATCTAGACAAGACAAGTGCCTTTGACAACTGTGTTCCGATGTAGAGGCTGTGAGGCATTGCTAAAATTAAATCAACACATCAAAAGGATGGCACATGGTTGAATCGGTGGATAACATGAGAAGCTAGTCAGATGTTTCAAGGCAGTATCCGGTTTGAAAAGTGTATGTGGCTAAGAGTGAAATGTTGGGAGTGGTTACTTCCAAGGAGGAGATGGAGAATCTCACTCAGGTATTTGGGTGCCATGCCGGTGCCTTCCTATCAACATACCTTGGGCTCCCGCTTTGCATTGGCAAGCCAACAAAGAGTTTATGGAATAAAGTAATAGAAAAAGTTGAGAGAAAGCTTTCGAAGTAGAAAATCCAGCACTTGCCTTCAGGGGTTAGGCTCATGTTGATCAAGGTTGCATTATCCAACCTTCCCCTGTACTATATGACCGTGTTCAAGAGTCCGGCGGCAGTTCTAAATACATTGGATGGATTGAGGAGGGATTTCTTATGGCAAAGGATGGAAAAGAAGCATAAGTTCATTTGCTAACTTGGGAAGAGGTGTGTAAGCCATGCCAGGAAGGTAGAGTGGGCTTGAAGAGGCTAGAGACTATGAATTTTGCACTTCTCGACAAATAGATATTGAAGTTTGGTACAGAGGAAGGCAAGCTATGGAAGGAGGTGATAGCTAGCAAATACAGAGTGCAGAAAGGGGAGTGGTGGGTGGCGGTTCTTCTGTGGGGATTGCAAGAGATTTCAGCTTTGGGAGGACTGATGGTTCAGGGACTGCCCCCTTAAGGAAGTCTTCCTGAAGCTAGCTAGCATAGCCCCGAACTTGGGAATATCCATAGACCAATGTTTCTCCAATGCAGGCAGCGGTGTGAGCCCCTCCTTGCAGAAGGAACTTAATAGATAATGAGGCTGAAGAGCTTACTCAGTTGCTGGAGAGTCTTCATGGAGTTTGTCCTCTTTCTGCAGAAAGAGACTTGATGGTTTGTTTGATGGACAAAACAGGTCGCTTCACAGTCCAATCCTTCTATACTATACTTCAGCCACCTTCGTCGGATGTGAACGGTGGCTTTTCACTGTTCGTTTGGTTTTATGGGGCTCTGGCTAAAGTCACCGTGTTGTGTGGCTAGTGAGAAGGATCCAGTTGCTGACAATAGATAATTTCCAGAAGAGGTTGTTAGTCTTGCCTCAATGTTGTGTGTTGTGTTGGATGGATCCAGAGACGGTGGATCATTTGGCATCCTTTGGCATACCACGAGTGATGGTAGGGTGCATTTCCGGCCTCTTTTTTTTTTTTTTTTTTTAAAAAAAAAAATTATTTATTTATTTTGGTGGGGGGGGAACAACTGGAGTTTCCGAAAACAAGAGTGGGCCAGAGCAAAAGGTTTTTGATAGAGTAAGGTTTGATGTAATCAGTTGGGTCTCTTGTCTTAGGGATTTCAGCCAGGATGATTAGCTGACGCTTTTAGGGTGGTAAAGGTTGTAAATTTTGTAATTCTTTGAGCCTTTGCTCCTTTTGGATAAAATCCATTTATCTTCCAAAAGAAAAAAAAACGATGGCAGTGGTGTAGTTGCTATGCTCATATTTTGCAATTCATAAATCAAGACTCACCATTGTCTAATGCGCATAAAATCAGTTCCATGCTGCTTAGATGGTAAATGATTCAGTTGTTCGACCACTGAATTCACGTGGGACCAATTCTGCAAGGTTGTTACAACAAGAATCAGCGAATAGATATTTTAGAGCATTGAACTTAAAAACAAACTAAATATAGCCATACCTGCATTGCTATTACATCCGCATGATCAATTATTAGAACCTGAACATACAGCCCAGACCATCCTAATTATATATGTGACCATGAACAAAAACTGCTCAGAAGACAAGGCTAAGAACAATAGAATAAACACATTGGATGTAGTTCTAGAATTTAAAAAAATAAAAATAAAAAAAATCATAAAACTACATACCTCAATTGATGAGAGATAATCAACATCTTTCTCCTTCTCAACTTCAGCCTCACCGATTTTCTGACAAGAGTCAATAATGAATCCCAACATCACTTGTGAGGACCGCGATGCTTCCATAAAAGAAGCACTTAATTTTCTATGAGAGTTTTTCAAGCCAAACCAAGTGCTCAACAAAATTTGATGGTATTATTAAAGCATAGCACCATAACCAATCTTAATAACTGAAAATATATGATAGAGGCACTTACAGTAACTAGTCCAAGAGGAGATGCAACAATCATGTCTGAAGAATAGAAGTCACTGTAGAGCTTTATGCTTCTCCTGCAAAACAAACAAACCAGCACAAGGGACATCTTTTCTCTGACTTCCCGATATCCAATTTATCAATAAATTCTAACCACTAGTTCCTCTCCAGCAATGCAGAAAAAGAAGTTTGATCTGCAGGGAAGTTGATCCAGCGGCCAACTCTATGGCATATAAGGGAGTTGTCTACTGGCTTATGTATGCAGAATCATGTTTATCTTTACAGGGTCTTCAACATTAATATTGCATTTATAGACCCACAAAATAAAGCACTTGGACTAGGAAATATGGTGGAATAAGTCACTTTTCACCTATTGAGTCGTGACAACCGAATTAACCAACAGTAGAAGGAAAATATTTTATTTTATTTTATTTTATTTTGAAAGGCAGAAGGAAAATATTTTATAATAGGGTTTTTTTACAAATCAGTACCTCAGGAATTGGGTTTTGCATACCAGTACCTTTTTCTCAATCGAGTTTGCAATAAGGTACTTCGATTATTCAGGCTTTTTGCATCCCCAGTACCTTTTGTTAGATTTCTCTAATTAGTTTGAGTGGCTTTTTAATAAATGAGGAAAATCCCCTAATGTACATAGCATAAATAACAACCCTACCATCCATTAAATATTGACTAATTGATCAGTATCAGGAACACTCCAGAAAGTGTTGTTGTATTTATAAACAATCTAGAGTGGGTCTGACGCAGGACAGCCCTAATTATGATGTATGCTCATGGAGATAATTAAACAGCGGAAATAAAAGGAATAAATGATTTAAAATTCTAACAGTAATCATCATAACTGAGAAAATCATAAAGGAAACATGCAATGGAGCGGGCCATCACTACAACCATGGAGTATGGAATTCAATTACTACTTAGGTTGGATCCGGCGAGGGATGAGACCTCCCGATCTTGCATGGTCACAACCAATCGATCAATGAAGATCACTAGTCCGAAGAACCAAGAAGTTTCTCGGATTAGGGATTTGAGAATTTGGGGATTTAGGGTTTAGATCGGTTCTCAAGATTTTGATCGAAGAAGAATTAGCCAAAATTGAAAAATAGAAGGAAGAAAGTTATTACCTTGAGGAAGTTAGAGGGGCACAAGAAGAAATTAGAAGAAGAAGATCAAGGGGAGAGAAGAAGCACCATTAGAGAGAAGAGAGGAAGGAGGCAACCAAAGGGTTTGCTTTTCATTAATTAATAGTTGAAATTCGTGTTTAGGGCTTTACCCCACTTAAATAAGCAAATAAAGACATAAAATTACTAAAATATCCCTAGGATAAGCAAATAAAGATATAAGATTACTAAAAGACCCCTAACTAAGTCAAAAAACGTGCAAATAACATAAGTATGGGAAAGTTTGGGCGCTCGGTCTTCTTTCTCCAGTCTTCCTTCACATGTGTCTTCCCTAAGTGGGGTCTTCTATATGTCCAATCACATGTGAAAGGTCTTCAGCTCCTCAATATTCGCCTATCCACAAGGACGGCACTTGTGGTTGGCGCTTTCTTCGTTGGTACACCTTGAATGCACCTGTGTCCGCATCAATTCCCCTCGGGTGAGAAAAACTCGACCCCGACGAGTTGAAACTTTTGTAGCGCTCAAGTAGATCTGGATCAATACCCTGCAATGCGTCGCCCGACAGCCACGTAGATTCAGACGATGGTTTGTTTTTCCACCTGACAAGATACCTTTGGAAACCCCCATCTCTCGTGGATACTATCTCGTCATCCAAGATTTCCTCAATTGCTTCTTTATGGGTAATGGGTGGAGGTGGGGGTGGAAGGGGTTGGGTAGCAAACTCAGAAAAAGGCCATGAAAGGGACGATGTATCAACCATGGGAGTATGGGCACGGACTAGATCTTCCACATTAAAAGTTGGATTAATGCTCATTTCAGATGGAAGGTCAACCCGATACGCTTTGGACCCAACCTTTTGTAATATCTTGAATGGTCCAGCACTACGCGCTTGTAATTTCTTTGCTGATCCTTGAGAGAATCGCTCTGGCCTTATTCGCACCATTACCTTGAAATTCTTGCACTCTACGATGAGAATCAGCTGAAACTTTATAATCATCATTGCTCTTATTTAACCGCTGTCTAATATGTGTATGCAAATCATGAATATGGCGTGCGAATGCATCGGCTGACTCAGAAGACCTTTGGGTAACAGACATAGGTAAGAGATCTATGGGCATTCTAGGTTTATAACCACTTACAATTTCAAAAGGACTCAACCCTGTAGATCTATTAACTGACCCATTATAAGCAAGTTCAGCAGTTGGTAAAATTAGGTCCCAAGTCTTAACATGTTCACCCACTAGACAACGTAGAAGATTTCCAAGGCTGCGGTTTACCACTTCAGTTTGACTATCTGTTTGTGGGTGGTAAGCAGTAGAAAATTGCAAACGAGTTCCCATAATGTGCCACAGTGTCTTCCAAAAATAGCTAGTAAATCGAACATCACGATCAGACACTATGGTTTTAGGTAACCCATGGAGACGCACCACACCATCAAAAAAAATACGAGCAACATGAGACGCATCTGACGTCTTCGAACATGGGAGGAAATGCGCCATTTTAGAAAAACGGTCCACAACGACAAAAACGGAATCGTGCTTTTTTATAGTCTTGGGAAGCCCGAGCACGAAGTCCATACTAATGTCCTGCCACGGAGCATGTGGCACTAGCAATGGCGTGTACAGCCCAGTATTTTGCTTTCTTTGCTTTGCCAGCTGACATGTTCGACACTGTCCTAAAACTTTGGCTACGTCTCGCTTGAGGCTTGGCCAATAGAAACGATCTTCCACGAGGGCAATGGTCTTATCACGGCCAAAATGGCCAGCTATCCCTCCTGAATGAAGCTCCCAGATGAGGAATTCACGAAGGGACATACGGGGAATACAAAGTCTGTCTCCCTTGAAAAGAAAGCCATCCTTAAGAACATATTCACCCATAATATGTTGGTCACTAGAGAGCGACGCGTAAGTACCCCCAAAATCAAGACATATGGGGTATTCATCTTTCAGTTGCTCAAATCCGACTACCTCTACACTCAAAGAGTTGAGCAACGCCACTCTCCTACTAAGGGCATCCGCTGGTTTGTTTTCAACCCCGGCCTTGTGTTTCAAAACAAACGAATATTCCTGAAGAAACGCTACCCACTTGGCATGCCTTGGGTTGAGTTTCTTCTGAGAATGCAAATATCTCAAAGCTTCATGGTTAGAAAACAAAACGAATTCTTGCGGTAGGAGGTAGTGTCGCCAATGTCTCAGGGATTGCACTACCGCATAAAATTCTTTGTCGTAAGTTGAGTATTTTTGTTTTGCCTCATTCAGTTTTTCACTGAAATAGGCCACTGGGTGTCCTTCTTGACTCAACACTCCACCTATACCGACATCAGACGCATCACACGCTACTACAAAGACTTTAGAAAAGTCAGGTAGACGCATGACAGGAGCTTCCACCATCTTGCCCTTAATTTCTTTAAAAGCCTTGACGGCGGCTTTAGACCACACGAACTCTCCCTTTTTCATGCACTCGGTAATGGGAGCCATGATCGTGCTAAAACCCCTAATGAACCGACGATAAAAAGTTGCTAGGCCGTGAAAACTTCGCACCTCATGAATGTTCCTTGGTTCTGGCCAGTCAACTATGGCCCCGACTTTTTCAGGCTCATCCCTTCAGATGACACTATAAATCCTAAGAACACAACTTGGTTAGACATGAATGCACATTTCTTAAGATTAGCATACAACTTTTCCTTCCTAAGGACACTACAGACCTTCTTTAAATGTTCAAGGTGTGATTCCTTAGTGGTACTATAAATAAGAATATCGTCAAAGTACACCACTAGGAATTTTTCCATGAACGGCCTCAAAGTTTGTGTCATCACCCGCATGAAAGTACTGGGTGCGTTAGTCAAGCCGAATGGCATGACCAACCACTCATATAGCCCATCTTTCGTCTTAAACGCCGTCTTCCACTCATCTCCTGGGCTTATACGAATTTGGTGATATCCACTCTTGAAGTCTATCTTAGAGAATATAGTAGACTTGGCCATCATGTCAAGCATATCATCAAGTCTAGGTATAGGGAACCTATACTTGACAGTAATTTTGTTTATAGCACGGCTGTCCACACACATGCGCCACGTGCCGTCTTTCTTTGGCGTCAACAATGCAGGCACGACACACGGGCTCATACTCTCTTGGATGAAACCCTTTTGCAGAAGCTCATCAATTTGCTTCTTCAACTCTGCATGCGCTGCAGGGTTCATCCTGTAGTGAGGAAGGTTCGGTAAAGTAGACCCTGGGACAAGATCAATGGCATGCTGTATGTCCCTCATAGGTGGCAACTCATTCGGTAAGTCTTCAGGAAATACATCACTGTATTCCTTCAGGACCGAGGTCACCTCACAGGGCAACTCTGATGGAACCTCAGGTGTAATTTCTCTAGCCACAAGGGCATACACCATAGAATCCTCCTTAGCCTCTTTTTCAAACTCTCTTGCGCTGATTATATGTAAAGACTTAGGTTTGGATTTCCCCATTTCTCTAGGCTCACTTGCCTTCTCATCCTTCTTCTTCCCTAGTGTATTCTCAGGTGGCATGGGATTAAGTTTGATCTTTTTACCATTATACATAAAAGTACACGCATTCGAACGGCCAAAGATCGTGACATCATTATCGAATAGCCACGGTCTACCTAGGATAACATGTCCCACATCCATAGGTAAAACATCACACCACAGGGACTCTTTGTATGACCCAAACTCGATGGGGACTAGACATTGCTGGGTGACAGGTAGGGATGTCTTGTCAACCCAAGAAACTTTATACGGGTCTGGATGAGGTGTGGATTTCAGTTTTAAGCGATCTAAGGTGCTAGTGGAAATCACATTCTGACAACTTCCACTGTCCACTATCACCTTACAATTCTTTTCACCACACTTGGCAATAGTGTAGAAGATAGTGCTTCGACGCCAGTCAGCACTACTTCTAGACTGAGCTAACACACGCTTGACTACTGCAAGCGTTGCTTCTCCATCCACTTCTTCATCAGTAAGTCCTCCTTCAGGGTGATACTCTTCAACTTCATAATCACCCTGGTCATCTCCACCCTCGTGGGACTCGCCTATAACTAAGGCTCTCCCATGGCTCTTCGTAGGACACTGATTAGACATGTGGCCAAGGTTGCCACACTCATAGCACCTCACTTGGCTCATGTTACTAGGACCGGCACCAAGAACCCCTTTACCCTTGTCCTCCCTAGGCCTAGGCGGAATGGTCGCCTGTGCCCTAGGTTGATTACCAATATTAGGTCTAGTTCCTTGGGAACTAGATCTAGCATTGGAGTCTCGGGACTCAAAACGACGAAAGACAGGAGCCTTCAGATACTGCTCTAACTCCTGTACGACTTGATATGCTTCATCTAAGTCCGTTAAGGGCCGAGTAATAAGCTAGCGCTGAAGATCCGCACAAAGGCCCGTCTTAAAACGCGAGAGCATTACTAGAGGGTCTTCTCGGATATCACATCGCATCACATACTCTTCAAATTTAGCGATGTAGTCAGCGGCAGGCATTAACCCTTGGCGTAAGGATTGCCATTGGTCAAGGAGCTTCTGACGGTATGAGAGAGGAAGGTACTTCTCCTTCAACTTCTCTTTCATCTCATACCAATGTGTGATAAGGGCTCTACCAACTCTCTCTATCCTACGCTCGGTGTTGGTCCAGAAGAGCTTGGCTTGACCCACAAGCTTCATCTTAACAAACCGCATTTGACGGTTTTCTGACATGCCATACCACTCAAAGTAGTGGTCCATGTCAGCAACCCAGTCAAGGAATGCCTTGGGATCCAAGCGTCCATCAAAACTCGGGGCCTCAACTCTCACACTCTTCATCGCACGCTCATCTGGATCATAACGGTCTTGATAACCACATGTGGCTCGTGCCTCTCGCACCACACCACGACCGTTACCACGATCTCTATCCTCACTACCACCACGTGTGGCAGCACGTTCTTCAATGATTCCTTCCACTTGGGAGTGCGCATCTTCCCCTACAGCGGGGTTTTCCTTTTGGGACGCCTCTAGTTGCTCCACCTTAGTCATGGTAGTGGTAATTTGGTTCTCAAGGCGGGCAAACTCACGCCTTTGACCCGCTTCTAGGGCGGTTATCTTTTGTATCAATTGAGCAAGTTGCTCAGATAACTGCTCGTTATTCATGGTAGGTTGAAGTTCGAAACCTCTACCTCTTCTCGTGGGCATACAATGAAGACTTGAACCAAACTCTACCTAACTAGACTACTAGGAGTTATGACTTTCAAGATGAATGCGATGAATGCAAAACTACTATGAACTGACACAATTAAGTTGAAACAGGAAACAACTCAAATCTGAAAATTTTCCAGATTAGGAACTTTCTAAAATTGGAAAGTTTCTAAAATTGAAAACTTTCTAAACCTGGAACTTTCCTAAGTTAAACCTAAAAATCAAAACCCTAATTTGATAACTCGATCTAGACAAAAACCATACAAGCCTAGGCTTTGATACCAAATTTGACGCAGGACAGCCCTAATTATGATGCATGCTCATGGAGATAATTAAACAGCGGAAATAAAAGGAATAAATGATTTAAAATTCTAACAGTAATCATCATAACTGAGAAAATCATAAAGGAAACATGCAATGGAGCGGGCCATCACTACAACCATGGAGTATGGAATTCAATTACTACTTAGGTTGGATCCGGCGAGGGATGAGACCTCCCGATCTTGCATGGTCACAACCAATCGATCAATGAAGATCACTAGTCCGAAGAACCAAGAAGTTTCTCGGATTAGGGATTTGAGAATTTGGGGATTTAGAGTTTAAATCGGTTCTCAAGATTTTGATCGAAGAAGAATTAGCCAAAATTGAAAAATAGAAGGAAGAAAGTTATTACCTTGAGGAAGTTAGAGGGGCACAAGAAGAAATTAGAAGAAGAAGATCAAGGGGAGAGAAGAAGCACCATTAGAGAGAAGAGAGGAAGGAGGCAACCAAAGGGTTTGCTTTTCATTAATCAATAGTTGAAATTCGTGTTTAGGGCTTTACCCCACTTAAATAAGCAAATAAAGACATAAAATTACTAAAATACCCCTAGGATAAGCAAATAAAGATATAAGATTACTAAAAGACCCCTAACTAAGTCAAAAAACGTGCAAATAACATAAGTATAGGAAAGTTTGGGCGCTCGGTCTTCTTTCTCCAATCTTCCTTCACATGTGTCTTCCCTAAGTGGGGTCTTCTATATGTCCAATCACATGTGAAAGTTCTTCAGCTCCTCAATATTCGCCTATCCACAAGGACGACACTTGTGGTTGGCGCTTTCTTCGTTGGTACACCTTGAATGCACCTGTGTCCGCATCAGGGTCCCACTACCTGTTGAACTAGAGCCATAATTACAGCGTGTCCGTCTTGTGTGCCTGTGTGTGAGGAACTCTGATAGATTATAAAAGTTATTCTCTTATATATCATCACTTTTCTAGGTCTGCACCTATATAAGAAATCTCTTGTACAAGCAAGGCATGCCAGCATGGTAACATAGGTAGGATCCAATTCATTCATTAGAGGGGTGCCACTATGTAGATGCTCTGGCCCAAGAATCAGGTTGGTCCAATAGTCAGGGCTCAGGTGGACCACAGTTTTTTAAGAAAACGTACAGTTGGCAAAAAATATGGCTTTAGTTTCCTCAATTGTTCAACTGTTCTAACACAGTGGCCCATCTGCTACACATACTACATCTATACTTGTGTGACAAGATCTACATAGTCAGATCCACCTGATGAGCGGCTTGGATATGGCACGGGTCCGAGCTTGAAGATGGTGTCCTTTTACACACGTGTGACTTAGCAAAACCCTTTCCCATGTGAGAAAAAGTTTGATACTCTGGCAGTGTGATGGGTGATACACAGGAACTAAAACAAGCTGTCTACATCTCTGCCCCAAATTAGCACATCATCATCAACTATGCCACCTCATTACTTGCCCTTTTTATGAGGCTACCAACAATCAGTGCATGCTTGTCCCTTTTTTGCTTACAAACTTGCTCTTACAACTAATGCAAAGGACACTTCTAGACTGTTTGCACGCCTTTCAATGACAGGCATGCATCAAATTCGAGCCATTTCATCAAGATGGATCCCACCTTGCATATACTGTGTCCAAAAATTAAGAAAGTGATCAGCTAAGGAGACTAAACTGTCAATCTAAGCCAGCCAAACACTTAAGAGTGTTTTGGTCATTTACTAGAAACAGTCACTTAAACTAACAGATGTTAGAGAACTCCAGCAGAATATACTAGGATGCAAAAAAGAAAAAACCAAAAACAAAAAAGAGGACCTCTTGAATTACCAAGGTGCCTTATTGCAAAATCAACTAAAAAGGTATTGGAATGCCAAAAAAAAAAAAAAGACTAAGGTACTGATTTTTTTATTTTTTGTTTTAATAATATAATAGTATGGATAATAAATACATTAATAATGAAGATACGAATATCAGTGAGAGTGTAGAGCTGAGAAAGCTATCTAGAGGCCCCTCATAATGGAGGTTTTATGGGCCATATGGGGAGCTAGGAATAGGCATTGCTTCAGGAATATCTGTGAGAGCATAGAGGAGGTCATTAGTAAAATCAAAGGTCTTGTTACAAGCTGGGCTGTCCATGTAAAGGCCATTTCGGCTTATCCTTTTTGTTGATTGTTTTCTTGTTGTTGTATTCTTTTCCCACTTTTGGCAGGCTTTCCAATAAAGTTGCTGTTACAGTTATGTCTCAAAAATAGAAATAAAAATAAAAAACAATGAAGATACCATCTTACTTGGTAAACTTGATGCCTATCATAAAGTGGTCATCATCATTCCCACTAAAAAGGGCTTCGAAGTCTGCAGGCTTTGATGATTTTTGAGATTTTTTATCTTCATGACCATGAACATTGTTTGGTAACTTGTCATTATCATCATCATCTTTCACCATTCCAAACTCTTTGGAAAAACGATCAATGTGCTCCACATTCACCTGGAAAACCATCAAATAGGCATCAAATAATAGAATAAGCATTGTCAGAGAAGCATGACAATTAACAAACTGGTGTGGCTATATCCATTCGCAGGATAGATGCTAGGGACAAACAAAATGGGCCATTATAAATAATTTGACTTGCACTGAGATTGACATGGAATATTGCTTCTCCAATCATCTGTCACATGATATTGTCCACATAACTTCTTAGACACAAACCTATAATTCTGTCAGGTCAAGTCCAAAATGTCCCCCTTGTTAAGCCATTGTGATGCAAGACAATTAACCACTTGGTCTAAAAGCTCAAACTATTAGAGTATGGCGAATTAATCCCTTTATCTCATAGCCCAGGCCCCACATCTCATGGATTAGGACCTCGGCCGAACACCCCTCGTGGGGCCCAAATCACATGGGTACCACCTCACATGGGCCGCCCACCCCGGATGTGTCCCTACATCCCACAAGCTACCCCACTCGAGCCCAGTGTGAAATGCGCATTAATCACCCCGGGCACGAAACCTCACCCGTGGGCCCCACCCACCTCGAGCGTGCCCCTGCATCCCACAGGCGACCTCACTCGAGCCCGGTGTGAAAATGCCTCTGCGTTAATCACCTCCAATGAGGAGTCTCGAACACGAGACATCCCGCTCTGATACCAATTTCATGCAGGACAATTAACCACTTGCTCTAAAAGCTCTAACTGTTAGAGTATGGCGAATTAATCCCTTTATCTCATAGCCCATACCCCTGCATTACATTGATCTTAATACCATAGTCTATGTTGGCACTGGAAAGGTATATGTTTAATATGGGCAAATCTATTAAAGAAAGACAGTTCAGTTTTAAAGAATTCACATGTCATCCGAACCAGTAGGTATCGCCCGATACAAACCAGTTTTGTCCATATACAAAACAGCTTATCAGTCTGATACAGGGTGATAGGGGGGGCAATACAACCTGGTTTCATGGTGATCGATACAGTACCACCGAAACCGATTTCCAAAGATTGGTAGGTACCATCTCCACACAGAATCATCATGCCAAAATCATCTTTCCACAGATCTTTAGGCTGAGGCATGACACAGGACAAAATACATAGGAGCCACTTTTGATAGGGCAGCTAAAATTACTAACACTTCCACCCAAAACAACCATAAGTCCCTGGTTTTCCCAGCTCATTCTCATTGCCCTTGGTTAATGTAAATATCTTGAGTTATGAATCCAATATTTGTGTTTTTTACACCAATGGTATCCGGCCCAAAGGCAAGCATCCAGCAGCATCATTTCCCCATAAGATATAAATGAAGAGTATGAAAATTATCCAGTCTTGCACTGGAAATCAAGTTAGAGTGGAAAGTCGTCCATTATATGACAAAAGAGACAATGATTCATACCCTGTGTGATGATGGGGTTAGTTGTATTAGTCTCTTAACGACACGCAGGGCAATGCTCCGAAGTGGCAATAGGATCAGAACCTGCAACAAACCATAATTGTGAAATGTTAATTACGATTTGTGGATCTAAGAAGAAATAACATAATTATGGCAAGCCACAGGTGCAGGTAGTTTGCATTAAACAAGGCAAAAGAAAAACTGCACAATAGTGAGATTAGTAGAAGATTCCACAGACAATAGCTCAAAGTATGAACATATATAACAAACATGCAAACCAAATACGGCACATCTTGTACCTCCAAGGCTACAACAACAATAATAATAATAATAATAATATTGAGTAGTTAAAAAGTGCTTTTCTAAAACAGTCAGATTCACACAGTTCACGCACCAGTTTCAAGAAACAATATCAGTATGCATACGGTATACAGGTACCTGTAACACTAAGAAATTATTTAAATAAAATTTACTGGAGTCCAGTATTATGCCCAAAGCATAGTGAAAAGTTCATGTTTCATGCTCAGCACATGCTGATGTGAAGAAAATCAGTGTTTATGATTATCAACAGGGAGCAGCTTCATAGAAGTCATTGCTTAAGTAGAGGGCTTCTTGGACTGGGCAATGTATGCTAAATAAGCGTCATCGGCTTGTCTTTGTTTTGTTCTTTTCTCTCTTGTATGCTTTCTCCTCGCTTTTCACGAGTTTCTAATAAATTGTCATTATCTCTCCCCAAAAAAAAAAGGGGTATCAGCAGTCCATCTGGTATTCTGGTGGATCAAGACAACTTTAACTTATCCAAAAGAGTAACCATGCGCTACCGTCCACAAAAATAGGCACAGCTTAGCAGAAGGCAGTCTTTTATTTGAAACCAGGGAAGTTCACAATGGGTTTCTAGAACAACATGGCAAGGACTAATGCTGAGATGGGAAAAGAGTAGTTTACGAACATTCGGGGCTTACAATCATCCTAAACATCTGATCAATAGCATAAAAAATGGACAGTCAATATTAAGCAGAGAAACAAAATAGGTCCAATCATCATCTTGACACATCTATTCAATAGATCCCACTTTTTATTACTTATGATTCCAGAGTAGCACTTTGGTTTGATGATTCTAACTATGTGATCTATGGCTCATAAACTAATGTATGGTTCTAAAAATTGGCCCCATTCAAAGGGTTAGGATCATCAAATCAGCGTGATTCTTTCACCATCGCTTGCTCCCAATAGTACTATTGAATGAACCGTCCCGATCAATGATTGAGCATCCACATGTCATTTAAAAGCTTTGGGGACAATAGCAAAACCCTTTAGATGTATAATAGTTCTCAGTAATGGCCATTGCTGGCACAACACATTGTTAGTCATCACTCGTTAGTGATAATAATAACCTATTTACGACATTTGTTTTTATTTCCTATACTGAAAATTTTGAGGGAAGGTGGTGGTTTTTTGCTTTTCCACAAATTATACCACATGCTCCACCACTCATTCAGGTGCTTGTCAAATTCCTTGGAGTTTCATTCTTGTGACTCTGCTCCCCAATGTGATACTTGACATGTTACCTACAGCATTGCACGATCGATGCCATCAAGATGCAAGTGAGAACATGAACAAAAGTAGTTTAAATGTCATTTTATTGTAACTATTGTGGTGATCAGCTGCCCACCTGATATCTACCCTCCTTTACACAGTCTCAGGACCAGCTAGCCTGTTGTCACCAGGCAGAGGTTTTTTAAAAAAAATGGTAAGTCTAAGGTCTAAAGGTGCTAGTACTAGAGAAAATTTGCCAGCTTTGACGCTGGCAAAAAGGATGGAGCAATTGCTGCAGAACAAATTTGAGTCTGTCAAGTTAACTATGATGCTTAGTTCGCACAGTCAGCTGATTTGGATAGTACATAAAATTACCATTACAAGACAGGTATAGCAAGCTTTTTAAGTTTTACAAGAGCAATCATAATCTCCAATAAACTTCGGCTTCCTCACAATCATGGGAAACAAAGAAAAAAAGCCTGGAATTTAAGTACCCAATGGAAACTCCAGATTTCATACAGAACCTTGCTAATTCTTCACATAATTAAGATTAAAAGATTTTCTAACTTTGTAGTCCAATAAAACCCCAAGCCCATAACAACATAAAAATCAGCACAACCTTAGGACGAGTAAACCCGTGATCAAGGAACTTGTCAGCATTAATTATCTCCTCTTTAATACTATCTCCATGCTTGGCTACTTTCGCATCATTCTTTGTCACAAGATCTCTAGTCCTAAAAACATGATTCAACTGAAGAAATAAACATCAGAGAAGTTACAAGAAAATTCAAATTCCCAAACCTCCAAAGTGCCACATTGAAAAGGTTAGTCGGCAGCAAAGTAACAAATTCTTAATGCAGTGAGATGAGAAGGATCTATACATACAACATGCATAATGTACGCGTCCATGATACTTGAGTCATCTTCCAGACCTTTGAGATAAAAGGGCTTCTTGTTACAGTGCATTATATCACGATAAGTATTGCCTATAACAGGTAGATATTAAGCATGTTACTACTCAATTGATCTAATGTGCAACTTGTGCATCAATGAAATAGATGAAACCAAATCAAATGAAATCCAATTGATTCCCAACTGCAGCATCCACTAATCACAATATGTAAAACTTGTTCGATTTCATGACAAAAATAAAGTGATGGTTGGTTCCCAGACAAGAAGTGATAGGAATAGCAGGATCTTAGCAGTGGATTTGCATAACAACATCCGGAAGACGCATATAATCTAGCAGCTACCTAAGAACTAAAGAAAGGGCAATGTGATGCTAGCAGCTTAGGCGATTTCAAATTTACTACTCAAAGATCCGTGTGCACACGCACAGAATTTGATTTTTCCCATTGAATTTGGACCTCTCTATTTTTACTTTTAACCAGCCATTGGTAGCCACCAGCTGGATGTTTGAGATTGCTCAATCAGTGTGATTTCGAGATATGCTCCATCCATGATGTGCTAATGGTCAGGATAGTTGTACATGTCTGCCACATATAAGGAGCATGAGTCAACACCATGTTCTACCACCAGAGTCATCATCATCTAACACCATGGTCTACCACTGGAGTCCTGTCCTCAAAAGGAAAAATGCCAAAGCAATTCGTGCAAGGAGAGATTGAACAGATAAATAGAACCACACATGCCAATATGGCAGATGTGTGCGAGATCTGGGTATTTACTGTGGTGGTACCAACATGAACAAACCAACCTATCTTGAGATCTACATTGCTCCACTAATCAGATGGATCTCATGTGTAAATTGAATATAAGCCACACTGGTCATTTTCTTTCTCCATTTTCTTCATAAGAGTGCAGCCCACCTGACAACTGGATTGGCCTGATTTATGAGAAAGGACATGTTCATGGTATAGTTGCATGAGGCATGAAGCAAAGAAGCAACAGGTTCAGGTGTAAGTGAGAGGAAGTGTTTGTTTCAAATGCTAGCAAGTACAAAAAGCAAGGAAGCAGGAGTGGGAGTGGGAGTGGGAGTCCAAAGTATGATTGAAAGTGGGAGCAGCACCTGCTTAGAAGGACAGGCAAATAAGGTTCACAGTATAGTTTTGATTGGAATGAAGCAGACACTAAAGCTCTTCACACCAAAGCCTTCACCTTCTAGTGCTTCCTCCTCCAAGCATTTCATCTCGATGGAGGTACCAATAATGTTTATTGACGAGGCATCCCTTCACACTGAGAGCCACAGCACTTCTCTTTGTTATTCCCTGCACCTATCGTTTACGATGATGGAAGATTTGTTCTACTGGGAGCACTTTATGAACTCCATGATACACAGTCTGCAACTTTGAAAGGAAGGGATGCATGTCAGGCTAAATTAGATTCTAAAAAAGGGGTGTGCAACTACCTATGGTGTGTGGATGGGACTTCAATGTTATCCAGTTATCTTTTGGGACTTGACGAAATCAAGCATCAAGTATGAAGAGAGACTTTCAAAAGTAGTGAGTACTGAGTATGAATGAGCATCTTGATCACCCATTAGTGGTTGCTTCCTTGTGCATAGATAATTCAGAGGACATGAAGATGTCCCAACCATAGTTCCAAGGGCCATTTGGCATTGCAAAAATCAGCACTTTTGGGCAATTGGAGTACTGAAAAGCATTAGGTTTAAGCATTAAATACATTCATGTTAGGGGCTCACATTGATTAATTATTATGAAACAATCACCTAAAACTAAAATAGTTCTTCTTTCCTAATCACCATGGCCGGCATTTCTGATAAGGCCTTTCTGCTCTAGACAACAATTCTTCAAGTATTGTCCAGAACCATCGACCTGCTTCTCACATCGTGGCCCACTGCCCACCTAATAAGAGGACTAGATTGATTTTTGGGAAAGAGCGTCTACATAGTTGGACCCATTTGATAGATGGTTTGGATATTGCACCCATATGCCCACTGGCACATGTAATAGCATTGATGAGGATATCCGAGCACCATTCATATTTGGGGTCTAGATCGAGTACGTAGCCACGTTGGAAGACCCAACATGCATGTTCATGCATATTTGAAGACACCACACTGAGAAGATGCATGTGGGTTGCATATAGGAGCTTATTAGATACATCTAGACCATTGGATTGAGTGGACGCTTTCATCGGACCATTGGATTTTGAGCGTTGGATCATCTGGACAGTTGATCATTGGACCATCTTGGCCATAGACATCATGAGACATTAGTTTGGTTATTTCCTTAATTTTTTTAATTATTTTGTGGGTTGTTTTCTATTTTAATTGATTTAGTGGGTATTTTGAATATTTTAGAATCATAAGGGTGTTTTTGTAAAAACACCCCAATTAGTCTATAAATGGGTGGGCATGTGAACCGTGGAGTATTATTATGCATTGAATATATATATATATAAAAAAAAAACTCTCTTCTTGCTTGAGCAAAGAAAACCTCTTGTGATGCAAGATTGTTTTGGCTTTGAACTAGAACATATTTTGTTACTGGGATTCTTTAACTTTGTGATAGAGTAGTTTTATTTTGTGTTTTTGATTGCTTTAATTAATCCGTTATTTATTTTCAGCATATCATTCTAGGTTAGACCATCCGTCCTACATCAGGCATGTAGACAGTGCCTTATATATGAGCGGGCTAAGCAAATATCCCCATAATGATACATCTGAGCATTTGGCAGAAAACCTCAAGTCGAGGTGCCAGATTTGAGTTCCAAGCTGTATTTCAGTTTTGAGGTTTGGTCATTCCAGATGCATGTGATAGCCATGCCCAACTACATGCAGGTATGTCTGCCTATTTGAACACATGAACCAGATTTGGGCTCTCCATCTAGTTGGAGACGGATATTTTGCATAAAATATCAGGCCATTTCACTCCTTAGATGAGTGGTACTGTACCAAGTACACTGACAATTAAAACTTGGCCTTCCACTCATTTTGTTCACTCTAGCCCACCTGTGGTGTGAAATGGCCTTATTTTTAGCCTAGAAGATCTACACAGTGTAGAGCACCAGAAAGACAGCTCAAATCACGCACGTCTATATTGGCACATGTTGTGTATAGATGGCAAGGTTTTTCACACAGATGCAATGAGCAAGCTCAACTCGCAAAGGCTTGCAGCACTATGTCAGCAGATTGCTATAGGATTTTACCCAAAAAAGGGTGTCAGGAAATAGGTAGGATACACAAATATATTAATTTGTCTTGTATGTTTACCAAACATGTTTTTCCGCACAAGAGATTCTCAATAAATGATTCCAAAAAAAAAAAAAGTCTATCGTGAACTAATTCTGCACGAACTTCCTAAAAGCAATGCCAAAAAAACCCTAAAACTCAGTGGTTCATCTCAAATCTCAGCTGAGTCAACTCAACTCATTCAAGCCGAGTCACTAGGAAATTTGTTCATGAGTGTGACTTGGTCCTGAATCAACAAGACTCATGGTGACACACTTGGTCAACTACTTTTTCTTATAGAAGTTAAAAAGAGACTCAAGTTTCAAGCTCGCAACCTTCAGCCGTTCACGAAGGAAGCCACCATCCACAATCAACGTCCCATGTTTTGTGCATTTATTTTAGCTATTTCAACTAAAGATTACTATTTTAAATATTTGCTAATCTTTAAGTATTTCTTCAAGTTAATTATCAAATACCAAGTCAAGTCAAGCAAAAAACCAGTCTAGTCTTCAATCAACCTGACCCAGTTGGACATCCAGTCAAGTTTAGTTTGGGATTTCTGAACCATGGTTTCTATCGCTTCCTTTTTGCTAGTTAGCAAGAGACTCGTTTTCCGGCAACATTTTAGTTGGCATTTGGTCACAATGGCCATATCCCAAGCATGATAATTAGGCCTAAATATGTGGTTGAAGAAGTTGTGATTTCTTGGTTCGACTGAAGAATGGTGGGATAGAGGACAGCAAGGAACCAATTGGCCATTTTGTAATTTCACTACAAATAAGGGATACAGTTGTAATATTAACAAATATAGTTTAGTGGCAATGTTCATACCCTTCCACTCTCCAGTCTCTGTAGAGTATTTTGGGTACCAGCTTGTAAAAGATCAAAACTAGAGAAAAAAATTGGCCTATTCAAAGAATCAAGCATGTTTCTGAAACAACTATAAAGTAGTTATTAAAAAAAGTTCATATTCCCAATAAAAGTTAACCAGCCAAATGATAGATGTCTTAAACTAAATAATCTTCTAAAACCCCTTAATGTTGAAGGATGTCAATCACTTGTTGAAATACAATAGTGTCCATTTTGTGGCAATTGAATAACGAAGAGTATGAAGCAGCAAACAGATCAAGAGAAAGGGAGAGTACAAACCATAAAAACCAAGGAGCTTTTGGTAAAGCTAGAATGCAAAATGCAATCATGAAGAAAGATATGCAGTCATGAAGAAAATAGAAGTCCACATATGTTAATGGTGTTAAAAGAGCAGCTTCGTAGACAAAAAAAAAATGCAAGTGATGGGAATAGCATGAACTTACAAAGTGAGAAGAATTGTCTTTGCTTAGAAGAGTGAAAATCTTTGCCCCCTGAAGTTTTGTAAACATCTTGCCAATGCTTATACAGCCTTAGTTTAAGATCATATGCAGAATCATTATCAGTCTCCTACAAAGAAAAATTATTTAAAATGCAAAATCAAATTCTATATAGATTAATATTAATATCAAACTGCCAACACAAATATCCATTGATGTAAGCCAGTTCTTAGAGAAAGGGAATAAGAAATGGTTTCAACTCAAAAAATGAAAAAAGGATAGATGGTGGCCCAATGCTGTGACTAGCACAGGACAACCACATGTGGCATCTATAAAGAAATGTGTTGTATAGATATCCAAATCTATATATTAGACAGCATTACATCAAATTCATGAAGGAAGAATACATTTATTCTATGAATTTCTTACTTCATAACAAAGGCACTTTCCACAAATTGAGATATTTGTTAATAATTAGCACTACAGGAATTCAGTCTTCTTCAATTTTGTCTCCACAGAGACTTTGCAGACTAAGCCATACCCTGCGCAATTTGTACAACTAAATAGTAGAAAGAATTACAAAGAAATACCAAATGCAAAGAATTACAAATACCAAATGCCATTAAATTATCTTTACTGAGAATAAGTAGAATGTTATCCTTAAGTATAAGAGGAAGAATACAGAGTTCTGGTTTTAACTTTTAAGGGGAAAAAAAGTCCCCTTGAGACAAGTGACAACTGTTTCCTTTTCCTTTTGAGAATGACATTTTTCTATAAGGAGAAACTTATCGAATCATTCATCCAATTACAGATCCAATAAGGTTGAGGACAATGATTAAAAACAACCATGATCACGCACTCTAAAAGCCGTACCTTCAAACAACAGTGTCCTGTTCCTACCCACTTTGACATTGACATGTTAACAGCAGGCGCCTCCCATTTGAACTTCCATTTGCTTTTAATCAAATCGTCCACCTCTGCCTCTGATAACGTGCGTCCTAGGTGATCATTGAAGGAACTGCACAAAGATATTGCACTCGAGAGTTACGAACAATACAGGCCATTACAAAGTAAGAAAAAAGTCACAGGCAAGGAAAAGTAGAAGACAAGAAGACTGAATCCACGTAAAAAAATTACTTCCCATTTTAATTGAGTACAGCACCACATCTGAAGTTCACAATTGTGAAATACATAATTCTAACTATTGGTTGGTGGGAAGAAACAGAGTGCACACTATGGATAATCTGCAACGGAGATCTCTTATTCTCCCCAATATATGTCTGATGTGCATGGAGAATCCGGAGAATTGATCACTTATTTATCCATTGCTCTTTTGCTCAGAGAGTGTGAGAGTTTTTCCTTGCTACATTTCACATGGTTTGGTCATGCTGGAGTCAGTGGAGGAATTGGGAAAGCTGGCAAAGCTGTTTACGGGCTTCTCGTTAGGCTATTTTTTGGGCTATTTGAAAGGAACAGAAAGAGTGATGTTTCAGAAATGGAAGGTCCTCCGTGGATGGAATGATATGTGGGGTTAAAGGTTTTGTAAAAGGCCAGCCTCTTCATGTAAATGCAGCTAAAGCTGCTTCCTTTTCTTCTCTTTTTGGAGCATTAGTGTTGCATTGTATTCTTTTAATTTTTTCCTACCTTTCAGCGGGTGTTCTAATGAATTTCAATTATCTCTATAAAAAAAATTTCTAAGATTGTGAAGATTAGCGATTGGTGACTTCTGCCATGCTATACTAGTGGCTACCAAATCGTATGTCTATTGACTCTCAGCGCATGCTATTCACCCAAGTGGCCTGAATGAATATGCGAACATCAGTTTAAGTATTTCTTCAGTACTTCCATTTCTGCAGTTGTGCTTTTGCTCTGAGTTGTGTTGCCAGTCAAAATACTCAGCATTGAGCCCACAGATTGACTAGTTGGCTAAGTGGCACATAAAATGCCACACGAGGCAATCTAGGACCTAGAACTCATGGATAGCAGATGGCTATCCTGGGAGGCTTCAAAATCATTTGTTGGCACATATATCCAACTATCAATGCACATGATCTAAGGTCGAATCAGGACAAAGTGAATTTGGCTGCTTTCTCTTCTCAAAGTAGGCTGTTTATTGTGTCAGTCATAGTAATATCTCTTTATATGTGGTGTTCAACATCTCTTCTATGATGAGATTATGTTTGAGGAAGTCTAAAGATATTTTCTTCCTAACATCCATGACTTAAAATAGGATTTGAGTTAAAGAGCTGTTTTGCATCTTGATACTCCTACACCTTAGATTGTTGGTGACACAGTTTCGAAGTAGCACTCTATATGCCCAAGTTTATAAATAAAGCAATCCTACTACACAGCCTACATATAGGCATATGATCAATTACTCCACTGGACAAAAACAACCAAATCAAACATATTCAAGGTATAGGCACTGGGCTGGATCTAGAAAGATGATGGTGAAAAGACGATGATGGTGTCCATGGAAGCTCGCGAACAAGATGACGTGCCAGAAAAGAATTCGGTCATGGCCGTGGCCTTGACCAGAACTGGGGAAAACGGCAGCGAAACTCAAAAGGGGAAAAGGACGGAAGAATGGATTCAGGTAGGAAGAAAGAGACAGGATCGAAGGAAACGAAGCTCCCAATACGATTCTCTTCCAACTCTTTTCGTCAAAGGCTACCCTCACAGCTGGTTTCCTTTAAACCTTGAAAAGGTTTTCAGGCGTGCAGGCGCAGTCATGGACGTGATAATGCCCAGAGATAAGAATAGTGGAGAATACAGGGGTTTCGCACTCATCCGGATGAGCTCGGAGGAGGAGATATCCCGAGCCGTTTCGATGTTACATGGCCAGAGTTTCAAAGGAGAAAAAATGCTAGTGCAGCGTGCTAGATTTGGGCCAGAGAAGAAAATCACAAAAGGAGAAAGATCAGATACATCGGTACGTCGACCTATATCGGCAACAAACAACCCTCTGCAATCAGCGGCGCCATACCGGGATGCACTGGTGAAGAACCATGTAGAGAAAGGAAATGCATATACTCACGCTGAATCCGACAACATAGGAGAAAGGAATAAAGATTTAATCGACCCTAAGGAAGCATATAAGATTACGATCAGCGCTGAGCGCATAGCTCAATCAAAGAAGGAGCTACAGGATTCCGTAGTTATAATAACGAGAGAAGGGGCTCCTCGATCCCAAGTCAAGGAATGGTTGAACAATGTCTGCCGAATCCGACCTGCACAGTTCTCCATCAGACCAATTGGGTATAATGAACTTTGGATTAAGCTCACGCCAGTTCTGAATCCAGATATTCTCAGAATGGCGGGGGCTCTTCACAACGACGGACCCATTCGATCCGTCCTCAACTGAGACGAATTCTCAATCTTTGAGTACGAGGAGGTGTGGATCCTAATCTGGGGGATTCCGTTAGAACTCTGGTATGATGAATTCTTCATTCAGGCGGCGAGGAAGTTAGGGCAGCTAATAGAGTTGGACCAGAAAACAAAAATCGGGGAGGAAATGGGAGTTGCAAGGATGAGGATTAGAAGGAAGAAAGGTGAATCCACCCCCCCTCAGATCACGGTTTTTGTTGAAGACAAGGAGATCCCTCTTCCGATTCAGCTGGAGGAGAGCTCCAACCAATCCCCGAGATGGGGCGACTTGTGGCTAGCCAGGGAATTGCCAGACGCCTACGCTCTCCACTCCGAGAAGGAGCACGAAGGTTCTCCTCTTCAGTGCTCCCACAGAGCACCGAACGTTTTGCCAGCGTCTCTGCAGGCAAGAATTAATGCCTCGGTCAGTCCTCCCTCTTCACGTCAGACGCGTGGAGACTCTTCGGCCGTTCATCATGATAGGGAAGCTGATCGCGCGACGGGTGGCAGAAGTTTTTCTCCTCGAGTGGCGTCCCCGCCTGCTGACGTCTCAGATCACAACCGTCCACCGGGGGGAAGCGACATTCTGATCGCGACACGTGGACAGCTCCTCCCGACAGTCGTGTCAAGGAAAGATCGAGAATCCATGCAGGCCCGCATTCGCCACTCGGATACCGGACCCGAATCCACTTTTTCTGCTCGCTCGGGTTCCGATCACGCGGGTTGTTCGGGTAACTTAGAATATCCAGCGGGTCTTATGTTTCGCAGATCCAAGGAGTCCAACTTGACAACTTTTAACTTAAATTTTCCCCTTCTACAAATTCATCCGTCTAATGCCTTCCATTCTCCGCCTACTACCGACGCTCTCATACTTCATCCCCCTAACGAAGAGCCGATTCAAGACGACGAACATCATCAGCTAGACCAATTCCTCCCACAGTCCCATTCCGATGCTAGGAAGATGATCCTAAACACCAAAATAGACCAAGGCTCTCTCTATTTTGAAAATCCGCTATTGCAGGACTCGGTAATCTCCTCCCCTATGTCATCAGTAAATCACTGGTCTGATCACGGCCTCCTCGATCTATTCCAGAAGCACCCACAACTTGAGGTTATTGAGGCGGAACCCCTCCAGACCAGAGCGGGAGTGATGTCGATTTACTCGGAAGACAACTCCCAGCAACTGAAAAGTGCTAGATGCGAAGACATAATTGAAAAGATCCCTAGCAAGAAATGGATAAAAGACGTTATGGGACATGTGGGTAGAGCTCTATGGCTATCCTTCGGGGATTGTCCGGAGGACTTCATTGCGTTATTCCAATGCGTCGAAGCCACTGGAAGACCCCTCGCAGAACAGAAATCCCCCAAGGCACGACGATCAACGCCAAGTTCCAATAGGAAAATGGTAAGTAAGCGCAGCAACAGGGAATTGCAAAACTTATTAATAGGGCAGAGTCTTACAATCACTCCTTCGAAAAGGACCTCCTACCAAGATACTTGGGGAAGCTCTGTTTCCAAATGAAGCTGATCTCTTGGAATGTTCGGGGGGTGGGGTCCAAACAAAATAGAAGCATCATCAGGGACACCTGCGACAAATATAAACCAAAAATCATCTGCTTTCAGGAAACCAAATGTCCCAACTTCAACGACAGACTAATGAGCTCTCTCTGGCAGGCCGCTGATGTGAGTTGGGTGGCCAAAGACTCTACGGGTAGTGCAGGAGGTATTCTCGTAGCCTAGAAGAATTCTGTATGGCAAGTTCTCAACAGCTGGTCTGGTAATTTCTCTGTCTCAGTTATTCTTCAGCATCTTCAGTCTGGATTCACCTGTATTTTTTCTTCTGTTTATGGGCCAAGTCAGGACAGGGACAGAATATCCTTCTGGGAAGAGCTATCCCTCTCCAAGCAGAAATTTGCGGGTGCGTGTTGTATCAACGGGGATTTCAATGTTGTCAAGAACAGTCAGGAAAAGTCGCATGGAAGATCGTCTTCTCCAGCCATGAAGCAGTTTTCTGATCGGATAGATGATGAGGAGCTCGTAGACCTTCCCCTTCTTGGTGCCAGATTCACTTGGTCCAATGGGAGAGCGTCCCCTATAATGTGCAGGTTGGATAGGTTTCTCCTCTCATCTGAGTGGTTCGATCAGTTCCCTTCAACTTCTCAGTCTGTGCTTCCCAGAACCACATCTGATCACAATCCTATATCCCTGGAAGTGGAAGAGCAGAACTGGGGGCCAAAGCCTTTCCGCTTTGACCTATCATGGCTTACTATCAAGGGGTTTGCCACCAAAATAGTTGATTGGTGGAAAGGTTTCAAGGTCCAAGGCTTTGCGGACTTTAAATTGTTTGCAAGTTGAAGACGTTGAAGAAAGAGCTAAAAGAGTGGCATAAGAGTGAATTGCAAAATAGACATCTCGAAACATCTAAGCTCCTAACTGACCTATCTCTCTTAAATGCGCAGATGGAATCAGGCGGCTCCTCTCTTGCAGGCCACGAGGGTGCATCTGATTCAGGAAATCGCCAATAGAATTATTCAAAAAGAAATCTCCTGGAAACAAAAGGGGCGCCTGACTTGGCTGAAGGAAGGAGACAGAAACACTCATTTTTTCCATAGAATGGCAAATTGGCATGCGTCAAACAATAGAATCAACAGTATTTTGTTGGACGGGGTTCGAATTGAGGATAAAGATGAAATCTCAGATATTATGATATCGTACTTCACGTCGCTTCTTAATGGAAAACAGTGGCGCAGACCTAAGCTTGATGGTATCCACTTCAATGTTATCTCGGAAGAAGAAGCGCTTTCTCTCGAAGCACCTTTTACCGAAGAGGAGATAAAGCGGGCTATAGATGATCTTAGAGCTGATAAGGCCCCAAGACCGGATGGTTTCCCGATTGCGTTCTATGCTAAATTTTGGGAAGTGATTAAAACCGACGTCATAAATTTCTTCAACGAATTCCATGTCAAAGGCAAGATCTCCACCAACCTAGGGGTAACTTTTGTTGCGTTGATCCCGAAGATGGCAGGCGCCGCGTCTCCCAAGGACTTTAGGCCCATTAGCTTGGTGGGGGGCCCTTACAAGATTTTGGCCAAGGTTTTGACTACTCGCCTGGCAAAGGTTATAGGGAAGCTAATTTCAGAAAATCTATGTGCCTTTATTGCTGGAAGGCAGATCGTAGACGCAGCTTTAAGTGCCAATGAAATTTTGGATTTCAGCACTAGATCGGGTCAGAAGTATATCGCTTACAAGTTAGATATCGAAAAAGCCTACGATCATGTTGATCGAGTCTTCCTTCAATATTTGTTAAAGCGTATGGGGTTCGGGGACAAATGGAGAGACTGGATGCGAGAATGCACAGGATCAGCACACTTTTCAATTTTACCAAATGGATCTCCTAAAGGCTTTTTCAAAAGCAATAGAGGCATTAGGCAGGGCGATCCGCTCTCCCCTTTCTTATTTCTTTTGGCAGCAAAGGCTTTGCCCAGAATGCTTTCAAAAGGACAAGAGGAAGGTCTTCTAGGTGGGATCGAAATTATAGGCTTGCCGCACCCAATCACTCACATCCAATACACAGACGATTCCCTTATTTTTTCTGAAGCGTCGAATGAGAATGTAGACAACTTGGGCACGACCATTCGTTGCTTTCAAGCTATTTCCGGGCGGTGAATATGGCTAAATCGAAGATTTTTGGGATTAACATGGAAAGTGAGGAGGTGAACAGATTTGCTTTATCTCTTGGCTGCTCCGCAGAATCGCTCCCGTCTTCATTTGTTGGCTTACCGCTTTGTATCAGAAAACCTCCTGTTTCTTCTTGGGACAAAGTCATCTGCAGGTTCCAGTCAGTTCTCTCGAGATGGAAGAGCCGATATTTGTCTCTCGATGGTCGTCTAACGTTAATTAAAGCCGCTCTCTCAAACCTTCCACTTATTACATGTCTCTTCTGAGATGCCCGGTCTCATTTAGAAAGTCGATCGAAAAATTGAGACGCGCTTCCTTTGGCAGGGAAAGGAAACAGGTAAGAAATTCCATCTCCTTAACTGGTCAGAGGTCTGCACCCAGTTATCCCATGGCGGAGCAAGGGTTAAAGTTCTTAAAGATATGAACAAAGCTCTCCTCGGAAAGTGGATTTGGAGGCTCGGGGCTGAAGACGGCAGTTTCTGGCGTTCTATAATAAGGGGTAAATATGGCAGCTGTTCCGATGGTTGGTGCCTGAAAGAATTACTGTCAATCAAAGTCACTCACATATGGAAGGAGATTATGAGAACGAAAAAGGAAGTTCTGCCTAACATTGGCTTCATCCTCGGTAATAGTAAAAAATCCGCTTTCGGGACGATGCCTGGATAGGACATCAACAATTAAAACTTAGATTCCCTCTCTCCTATCAGATCGCGACGTCAAGAAAAGGGTTTGTTGTTGATTTCCTCCATGTTACTGGGGAAAAGTTCGTCTGGACTGTGAACTGCAGAAGAAATTTAGAAGACTGGGAGGTTTCGGACTATACAGGCCTATTGGAATGTCTCTACTCATCTCCCTCAACCTCCTCAGAAGATGAATTTTATTGGAAACTAGAAAAGTCGTCCCTCTTCTCAGTCCGCTCCCTATACATTCAGCTGCGCAAGCAAGAATCTGTGCCTCATTACAATCACTCTTTTATTTGGAAGTATATCTCCCCTCCGAAAATCCTTATATTTGAATGGCTGGTAGGAAAAAAGAAAATTCTGACCATAGACAACCTCAAGAAGAAAGGTATGATCCTTCCCAATATATGTCTATGTTGTATGCGATCGGAAGAGACCGTTGATCATCTTATGCTTCACTGTCAGTTTGTTCAATCCATCTGGGCTGAGTTTATGAATAGTTTTAATATATGTTGATGCTTCCCGGCAACGGCAGATCTTTTCCTCCTTGCATGGCACAGAACTTATTTGGGTAAGACGAAAACTACTATCTAGAGAATGGTGATCCTAGCAGTGTGGTGGTCTGTATGGGGGAAAGAAACAACAGATGCTTTAGAAATCTCTCCAACTCGGCTGAGTCTGTGGCGTCTTCGGCTAAGCGGCTTATCATTGCATGGGCTCTGCATGTTAAGGATTTGTCGGGTCCCGATTTCTTTTTTTTTTGGGCGTGTAATCTTGAGGCCTGCTTTCTCAGCAGCCTCCCCTCTTTTTTAATGAATCGTTTCATCTTTCAAAAAAAAAAACAACCAAATCACCACCAACATTTTTTATAGGTAAAAACAACTTTAATAGACAGAAAAAGGCCCAAGGACAGCCGCGGAATTAGAGCATCACAACAAATGCCTGACCAATCAAGAAAAGAAACCTCAGTTCTACCATTCAAAAAGGGGAGAAAACAGAAAACAGTGCCAAGTGCTAATGAGACGTTTAACTCTTCCACAGCTTGGAAGGCCAATGCACATTTATTATTGAAGGTTTGACTATTCAAATCCTTCCATGTAACCCAAAGAATATTGTCAGGAAACAGGAACTCTATAAAGCCTTCCCCTTATGGGCCTCTATAGCTTCTCCCACAGGCAGCCACAAGGAGATCGATGGTCCTCAGCATCATCCTTGCAACGCTAAACTGGCTAAAGCACCATCCCCACAATTCAAAAAGGGCAAAAAAAAAAAAAAAACAAGGGACGACTAAATGATTGACATTTTCAGTATTCAAACACAAGCAGATCCATTTACCAGAATTATATTCCTCTGCTGAAAATGATCAATCGTTAAAACCCTATCATGACCGACCACCCATCCAAATGCAATCAATGATTTAAGTATCCATATCGGCGCATGTATCACACACTTGGGATACAGAAACATATCAGTATCACATAAGAAATATCGCATGTATCGCGGAATGTATCACTTTTCTGGAAAACATTGGAAATTTGGTCTAATTTTTCATTGAAACTTCATGGGATATTAAAAAAAGACATTCTTATACACTTAGAACATAAAAGACCACAAAAAACAAGTACACTACACATAATAAGTTTCCTTCGAACAGGATCCTAGACTATGTTGTCTATCTGATGTGATGTAATTATATCCAAAGCCAGTTCATGTCCTTCGTAAATCACACGTGTATGAAAAAATATTTAAAAAAGAGGTTTCCAATGTAAGGTGCATTTATTTAAAAGATGCATCTTTTTAAAAATTATTTTTAAAATTTTAAATATATATATATATATATATTTATTTATTTATTTTTGGAAATAAATAAATGAGTGTTGCTTATGTTCAGATCAGCATACACTCATAAATACATAAACATAATGAACAAATAACATATGGTCAATGTAATCTTTTAAAAAAATATCTATCTTTCAATATTTTTTAATTTAAAAAAAAAAAAATCAAAAAAACTTCCGTCAATCTATAGATTAGCCTCCAAGCACTCTCACATGATTTTTCACACTAATTGCAAGTTAAATGAGTAAAATCAAGAATTTTTGGAATATCCCCAAATTCCCCCATTTTTCCTAAAGTGAAAATTCGGAGGTTAAATTCAATGATTGAGCATGCAAAACATGCAAAATCATGGATTATTAACTTCGTTCCACAAATTCTAAGCAATTTAAACAAGAGAAAATAGCTTAAATTAACAAAAAGTAATTAATTGGGTTTTCGGTACCACACTCTCCAATCTCAATTTCCCCTCTCAGATCCCCTTTTCTCTCCAAACAAATGACATGAATGGTTGAACGTAATCCCAGAAGAACAAAGAGAGAGAGAGAGAGAGAGAGAGAGAGAGAGAATGGGCTTTTTGGATTTTTGGCTATTTTCCTTTTTTCACAATGGGGCTGACGTAGCATCGATAACGTCAATACGTATCACATGTATCGATGATTTTATAACGGCAATATATTGAATATATAGTAATATCGATATTGTAGGTACATTACAATATATCGCAATATTTTGAATGACAAGGGGGAATTTTTCAACTTTCCCCGGTTTTGTATCAGCAAACTGCGATATCGATAGTGTTGGCTGATACAATTGATATTTGAATTATTGAATCAATGACCCTCAAAGAAACTTTCGATTTTAAAATCCAAATTGTAAGGGCGACGCCATCTCCCAAACCAAGAAGTTTCTGATTAAACAAATTTAACAAAACATTTCTGGGATGGATCCTACAACCACAATCTACTATCCTCCCTAAGATGACCACAAAGTTAAAGCGATCCCATAAGATTTGGAAACTCTTCCTCCTCATCCTCAACTAAATTGCACCTAGAAACTAGACCCATACAACTTGGTCTCATACTCTCTCGAAATATTTGGCAATGCTCACCTTGCGTAACAGCTTGTAGAGCCTGCCAAAGGTTATGGAGTGGAATATCACCTTGCAATCGATCTACTGAAAACCCTGATTAACAAAGCCACCCTTGCAGAATAATATTTTCCAATGACAAAATAGCTCTCCAAATTCCCGAACTCAAACATCTTGACAATCTAGGAGCGCCCCTCTCATCTTCCCAAATGCCATACTTTGTCACTATAACTCTTCTCCATAGATCCATGAACCATCTTTTGCCATAACCATTTGTCTAAAGAGCTTCGGTCATAACCTTCAAGGACTTTATCCCATCACCTTCTTGAGAAGTAGGTATGCACATGGAGTAATGCAAGCGCACGGCCCACTTAAGCCCAAAAACCACCACAAGGTCCAACGTGTGCTAATTTTGGATTGTTTGTTTATAGATTTAGGGCCTAAATGTCAATATTTGCATATTACTATTTGTGAAAATTATGGAGGCTAATTTAAAATTGTGATTGAAAATATGGGGAGATGTGATTGAAGATATAGGGGCTAATTTGAAGATGTGATTGAAGATTTGGAGGATTATTTCCCAAATTTGCTTTTACCATCTTAGGTAGATTAGATTGATTTGAAATCAATGATGAATTATTTGAAATCTATCTCTTAGTTGGGGGGATTCTCATTGAGGTCTATAAAAGGAGGGATGGTGCAGAAGGTAAACATTCCAAAATTTTCAAGTGTGCATTTTTCTTAAGATTGTAAGAAGTTTAATACCAATTAAGTATTTCTCCCTCTCTATTCAAATATTTTGGTGGGTGTACTCTTGTCCATCTTTTTACGATTCGGGTGCTGGTGTCTCATTGACTCAATAACCGGGTTGCACTATGGAATATGTCTAACAACCAAAGTGTGTCAAATTGGTTATGTAACAGTCATAACGCCATTACATAATGATAACAAAGTGACCCATTACACGATATGGGGGCATAATGGACCACCCTAAAAAAATGCACCATAACAGATCGTTACGGTCCATCGTGATGGGGTAATGGCGTAATGACACCACATAAAACACATTTCATGAAAAAAATGAAAGAAAAATCCATTTTTCAAAGAAAAAAAAAAAAAAAAACTTGCCTCTCTCTCTCTCTCTCTCTCTCTCTCTCTCTCTCTCTCTCTCTCTCTCTCACTTCTTTTGAAGAGCAATGGGCATACGTGGCTTCTTTATCCATATTTTTAGAAAGAAGGTCCGTCCAACCGGCTAGACTATGAGTTACATTCCATCAATAGATAACTTCCAACCTTTTGTGTGTGAGACATCCAATCCATTCAATAAGTTGACCCCCATCACGAGGAACATCTTTTGAATAACTTAGATACATCCACTCATTAAGTGGACCAAACTTGTTTTTGTTATTTATATCAATGGCTAAAAAAATTATATATGGTGTCGCCCACTTGATTAGTAGATATGGATAATGTTGCACTAGGTGACCCTCATTTTAAGGCCAATCTATTATAAAGGTTGGATTTCACATGCAGTTAACTAGTTGCAAGTTATATGCTAGGTGGACCATACCTTGTGGTCCAAGTACTGTAACAATAATGTTGACCGTAACTAGTATTTGAAATATCGGTATCGCGTAATGCATCGCATCCTGGGATACAAATATGTATCGATTATCGCAGGGATATATCATTCGTATCAGGTAATTTCTCGCACTTTTTGGGTAACATGGGGAAACATTGGGAAAATGGTTGAATTTTTCAATGAAACTTCAACAATTGTTAAAAAAGACCTTAATACACACTTTTAAATCATAACAACTCCAAAAAGAAGTGCACATAATAGGTTTCCTTTGTATAGGGTCTTAAGTTATGCGGTGTTGTCTGATGGAACTAATGCAACTATATTCAAATTGAATGCATAACATTTAGAATATATGTGATGATCACTTCATCAAACACTCCTAAATACTTTGAAATTAATCTCAATTGACAGCTGGTTGAAGGGAAATTTCAAATATATATATATATATATATATATATATATATATATATAATTTTTAATTAAAAATTATTTTTATTTTCCGAAAATTGACAAGGACTTAACAAATCAGTAGATCAGCCCTCATACATGATTGATTTCATGTTTGGAGTGCAACATTGCAATTTGGGAGAAATTGGGAAATTTTCGAATTTTCCCCAATTTTCTCCAAATCAGACCACCTACACTCAAATTTCAAAATTAGAGTGTATGTGATTATTATTTCATTAAATACTTTTAAATACTTCGAAAAAAAACATGGAGAATGCGAAGAACCAATGGATATCGAAATCAAAGCTCCAACTCCATGATTTTTCATGCAAAACATAAAGAATCAATGGATTTGTAACCATTTAACATTAATTTAACATAATTTCAACCAAAAAAAAAAAAAGGATCGGAAATTGAAAGTACTCACCGGATCGAACATGTGGGATATATCGGCACTACTTGTGCATTTCATATCGCACAGGTGGGATACAAGCCGATATCGTCGATATTTAAAACATTGTCTGTGCGTTTCGTATCGCACGGGCGGGATACAAGATACATCATAGGAAATATCGGCCGATATCATCAATATTTAAAACATTAACCGTAATGGCCACCACCATTTCCATTACAATACGGACCGTAACGGCCGTTAGAATTTTTCTTTTTTCTTTTATATATATATATATATATATATATATATATATATATATATATAAACCTGCATTGGCCCCTTAACAAACTGTTATGGCCATTACGGGGCCGTTATGGGACCATTATGGGTCAATTTTTCCGTAACGGCCATTGCGACCCCTTAACGGGTAACGTTGCCTCCATTACCATTACGTGATGGCCGTTATGGCACACCTTGTGTCCAACCAGTTTGACTTGAGACATCCTCATTTTCCTTATATTGTACTTCGGTGACATATGACCCTTTATATAGTTGCATGCATAGATAGTATACATGTGGGAGTATTGAATCAAACTAAGCCGATGACAATGTGGGACCCGCTATTGCTAAATCACAATCCCAAAATCAGATTTGTTTAAGCCATCCTAACTGTTGATTTGTGAACAATTGTTTGTCGAAATAGGACCGCTGAATATTTTTAATTTTTCACTATCCAATAAATGCCCATGTTTATTGGATAGGTTCAGATTTCCTCTGTTTTCTGGTCCTACAGGTCTCCTTCCAAAGTCTCAGCTTTTGATCCCTTACCCTTGATAACTTGAGAGATCGGGGTTTAGTCCTGGTTAATGCCTGCCCTTTGTGTTTGAGAAGCGAGGAATCGGCAGACCATCTATTTCTCCTTTGCCCTTTCGCCAAGGCAGATTGGGACAATTTCTGCATGATTTTTGAGGTGGCGTGGGTGCTGCCCACCTCTGTGGTTGACTTCCTTTAAAAGGGTTTGGAGACTATCACTTCTCGCGGGTTTATGGTGTCTCTAGCATGAAAGAAACAACAGATGTTTCAACAATTTTTCTGGGAGCCCGGTCAGCGTGTTTCGAAAGGCGAAATCTCTTGTAATTAGCTGGGCAGTTGTCTCCCCTAAGCTCAGAGATTGTAATCTTTTAAGCCCGGATGGGTCTTCTCTTTAATTGTTTCTGTTGTTTTTTTTTAGCAGCTTTGCTGCTTTCTTTAATAAATCTTAGTTATCCTCCAAAAGAAAAAGCCCACCGATCTTATAGTCGGATGATGAAATCAGTATAATTTGAGGCCAATTGCATTTGTGAAATGAGTGCCATAAATTGCATGAATTTTGGACCGATTTGGGGCTATTCAAGTGATCCCCCAAATCCATGAACATTATTTATCCAAATTTAATTTCAGTTTTTTTCTTAAATTTTCTTTTGGGGTCCATCTAAGGCTGTCAAGCCAATAAAATCAAGTCAATAAAATCATCAAACAAGCTGAGACAGCATTCTCACCACAAAGTGGAGCATTGGACCATCATAAACATGGTTAAAACCAAAAAAGAATAAATATTTGAGAATTTTTTTCCCATTTTTTCGGGTTTTTTTTTTTTTTTGGAAAAAAATTTTGACCGTTACGGAAATGATGGCGACCATTGTACGCTCTCCTTTACAATTACGACATACCTTGCACTTCATCACACCCAACTTATGCAATACTTAACAAGCCTAACCACCATTTATCCAATGGCCATGCACATAATAGCATTCATGCCCACAAAGGCTGCATCTTTCGTTTGGTTGGCAGGTAGGAACCAGATATTAACCATGGATAATCTCCGCAAGAGGGGTTTGATGCCACCTAACGTATGTATTGTGTGCTTGAGAGACGCTGAGTTGGTGGATCATTTGTTCTTGCATTCTTTTGCAAAGAAGATTTGGGATACGTTTCTTACGACTCTCAATGTCATTTGGGTGATGCTAGGTTCACTCCCCTCTTTCTTGGCTTTGTGGCATGGTGGTGGTATTCGTAAAAATGGTAAGGTGATTTGGCGTCTGGCAGGGATGGTGTCTCTATGGGCTATATGGGGGGAGAGAAACATGCATTGCTTCGAAAATAAATTGGAGACGGAAGATAGGATTTATCACAAGGTGGTGCATTGGGTGCTAGAATGGTCTTCCGGGTTTAAGGAATTAGATGCCTGCATCATTTTAGCCATTTTGGGGTTGAAGTTTTCTTTTCTTTTTTTCTCCTTTTTCGTATTTTGTTCCACCTTTGCGCAGTCTTCTTAATAAAACCAGTTACCTTTCAAAAGAAAAAAAAAAATTTAATAATAATAATAATAGCATTCATGCCTGCATGTTGATTTTTAACCATAAATTTGATGGATGGCTAAGACATGCTTAACAAGAAGAAAGAAAGATACATAGAAATCTCAACAGGTGAAACCAAATGTACGAACCTTGTGCTTTTCGATGCATCAGCATCTTGACCATTGACTTCCAAATCATTTGCATGATCCTCATCAGAGGCTTCATTGTCTTCTTCCATTTCAGCTTCTTCCACAAGATCAATTGGACTATGTTCACTTCGTTCATTTTCCATTTGATGGAACTTAGACTCGTCATCAGATCCTAGGAAATGATGAAGTGGAGGAACGAGAAGTTCAACTTTAGGGCACATAAGAATGTCATTCAGAAAATTATGCATTCAAAAAGCAAACAAAGCCAATAATCAGACTGTTCCAAGTTTAGGAAACGGTACATCATTGCACCGAAAATTACACGTTCATAAAGCAAGTGCACAAAAATGTCAAAGCAAGGTTTAGCAAAAGTGTTTGTGCCCATACTCCATACAAATTGCACAACAAACGTTTCCAAATTATGAAATGCCATCAAGTTCTGACCAAGGGTTGATATATCAATGTCATAGCCAAAACTAGCATTTCCATTCAACAAGTTCTTACTTCCCCAGGTAATGGGTTTAATTGATGGGTGTTTACTAGGACCTGAAAATTGCCATAAAAAAGAGTTCTACAATGCAGGACACATTAAGGAGGTGGTTGAAATTTTAGGTTTTGAGTTAGACAAAGAGGGATCTATGTGGTGGTTGATAAATTAGAACGTTAAAGAAAATACAAGAATAAGAAAGAAGGATAATTGATTGAGTCACACGGCTTGAACTACGGTCCTCAGAGTCTCACCTTAGGCCTCTGCTTCAAGATTGGAGTTGCACCAATCGAGCAGAGATGTCACACCTCATAGGGGGGCTGGAGTCACACCACCAAGGAAGCAAGTGCTGGATATTTTTCTTTCATTCGCTTTTCATAGAAGAGAAAAACTTGCTAAAGAAGCTACATGCAATTAACAGTCAATCTAGAAAATCTACCATATATTTCCCATATAATCAAATCATCTTCCTATGAAACTATCTTAATTTCCAAGGCCACTTTGTTACTGGAAAACCACCTTCATAAGTTCCCATGCATTTCATCTTTCTCAAGCCAACACCTTCTTTAGAGGCTTAAATACCTTAGTCCCAGGCACTTGGGCTGCATTTTGATTATGGACCTGTTCTTGGCATAGGCTTGGACCTGGGCCTGGCTCGTGGGCTTGGGCATGGGCATAGGCTTGGAACAGTTGCCATCACCCTAACCAAAGTTACCTAGTCCATGTCTTAGTTGCTGCATTATAGGGGGTGAAAACAAAGGAATCAACAAACTAAAATCTAAGGAGCATTCTGTTATTTATGATGGAGTCAAAGACAAGTGTGCTTACTTCCACAAAATATCTAGAGATTGGAATAAAATGACCGAACCTGATTTTTATTGATATCAAATTTATACAACCCCAACAAGAGTGGAAAGGCAGAACAGGTTCATGCAGCTTACCCCAATTAGTTGAGATAAGCTTGGATGATGATGATTAAATATATAAAACCCCAAAGGGTATGAGACTGAAATAGCCATGAGAAAAGCAATAATCAAAAAACTTGTCCCCCAATGAAGTAAAATTATCAATTGCTAATTCTTATGTTCCACTTGGTGAGATGCATTATCTGGTCTCCAACCCAGGTTCTCTACTATATATAACACCAGCAGCAATCAACAATTCTGCCCACGCAATTAGTTTCTAGGATGGTCCTAAAACTAAAGATTTCAAAAGCATATAGGGGGATTTCCAACATAGGACAGTTATCCAGGGCATCTAAAATTGAGCATGCTCAACTGAGGGCATTTTTATCATTCCAAAATGCCTTTAGCGCGACTTTCTCGATTTCTCTCCAATCTCTCGCTTCCTCTCTCCACATGTAGGCAGCTAATGATTGGAATTTTGCCAAGCAATAATCGGAATTCATGTTTCGAGTGTCGATGATCGGATAAACAGGATTCATAAATTCAACCCTAAATAGCGAGAACAAGGCTACGATGGTGATGGTGGTGGTCAAATTAATAATGTGTATGAACAGAACTGACTTGTGGCCATGGGCGGTGTTAATTTGGCAAACATACTCTAACAGTAAATAAACAGTTGCTTCCAATCTCTGAGGGGAATATATTTTGAACATGAGGTTGTGAATTCAAAACCAATTTTATACGTTAGAGGTAATCAATTCACCACATTCATGGAAAAATTACTAGACCTGCTCACATGATTATAAAAGGATTAGATCTTTCTAGGCTTTAACCAAAGAATTAAAAAGTAGGTCAAAAGAAGAAAAAAAGAAAAATCAAAAGCAGGTGAAATCTCTAAAAAATGGGAAAAAGAAAACAAGGAAAATAAATAAAGTAACACAAAGAAGAATTCGTTAATGAAAATTGAAATAACTCAATGGAATATATGTACCTTCTTCGTCACCAGCTTCTTCTACAGAAGCACTAGGGGATTCAGAATCACCATCTTCATCTTCCTCTGTATCACTTCTACCCTCTTGTTCTCTCTGTCTGAACAAAATAAGGTACAATTTACTAATCAATCTATAAGATTGCTAGTTGAAATTATTCAAAGAGATTAAGAAATTCTAAAAGAAGCTAAGAATTTTCAGAAACATATCTTTCAGCAAGAGGACCACTAAATGCCAACATGGTAGAGATTAGTCATTCATGGGCCATCAATCTAGGAGACATGTCCAGTTTAACATCAAACAAAGGCATCATTTGATAAACTCCAAATGCAACATAGTATTTCAACCATAGCTTCTTTTGGTAGTAAAGATTTGGATACTATTTTCACACCATATACACTATTATTTCACTAGAGCCCACCATCTATGTGGATATACTTTGTTTTGCAAAAAGCTATCTCTTAGATTGAAGTCATACAACTAATCCTTTGTGAGAGAAATAAACGAGCATCGGATTCCTTGAGGATGATGCCACTCTTTCAGTCTCTACAATTTTTTTATGTAATCATGAGGTCAAAAGGAAGCCATTTCCCCACTATTGAGACTAGCATCAACCACAATGCGAGATTTCCTTATGCTTGCTTGTCACAGTGTTATGTGTGTGTGTGTGTGTGTGTGTGTGTGTGTGTGAGTGAGAAGGTCTCAAGTCCAACAGGTCAGACTATAATTTAAGGTCCAACCAGCTGAGAACTTCTAACCTTTTATGTGTATTCAACATCCAACCTATCCAATAGGTTGGCCCCATTACGAGGATAACCTTTTGAAAAGCTCAGCAACATCCACTCATTAAGTAGACCACACTTTTTTTAGAAGGGCAAGTAAACCAGACTTGTGTTTTGCTATTTATCAATGGGTGGACGTTGTTTTATACAGTGGCCTACTTGATGAGTAGATAGGGCTGACTTTTGCACTAGGTGATCGTTACGGTGTGGCAAACATAGTGGAAGGGTTTGATGTCACATGCACCCGATAGCTTGGAAGTTATCATCTGGGTAAACTATAACATGTGGTCCAACCAGTTGGACTTGAGACCTCCACTATATATCTCCGTGTGTGTGTGTCTCTGTGTGTGAGTAAATGGGCTCAAACCCGGGACCTCAATGTTGACATGCAACCGTCTAACATTGAGCTAAGGGCTCAAGAACTTGCTCATAATGCTTACTTGTAATGATTAAACAATTAATTCAGACAGACCAATTCAGTACCAGCAAAACTATTCCAAAGGTTTCCATCTTTCTGCATTATCAAAATTATAAAATTGACAGAAGTTTGTGTGTTGTTCATGCAGGCTGAAAGTTTTTTTTTTTTTTTTTTTTTTTTTTTAAAAAAAAAAAATTCCACATACACAACAAGAGAGTTACCTCCTCTTATACAAGTCAGCAAAAGATCCGCTACCAGATCCAAGCGCCATTAGCAAGCCGTCATACATTGAAGGTTCCTTACAAACCACCTCTTCCTCAGAAGTCACAATCCCTGAGAGTTCCTCAGATGAATTTTGCCCTGTATTTTGCATGAGTGAAACTTTAGGAAAGAAGGTTTCTCCACCATGGATAGCCAAAAAGACAATCTACACCAAAAAGATCTTATTAATTTTAAGGGAGTGTTTGAAGGCTGTTTATTTTGAAGCCTTGTTCACTTGTCAAGGATAAGGCCTCGTATAGGAATGAAGGGGGGGAAACTGGATATGTAAAATCTAGAGCAAGTTTATGATGATGATCAAGATGATTTGAATAATTTTAGTTTCGGTTGATTGAGCATATAGATAAACATGAAGGGTCACTCATAGTGTTGTTAGAGGCACCAGGTGGAACCAAGAGATATCTGCCCCTAGAACGCCCAAAAAACCTAGGTGCATGCCTGGAGATTCTGGATGTAATTTTTTTCAGAACCTCATTTTAACATCATACATGTTGTATACAGATACATGTTGATTTTTCAATAGTTTTAACTGAAAAACTAATTTTAAGTTTTTAACACAATGAAAGAAAACTAATCATAGAATAATTACATACCCATACTATATATAACATGAGTAGTGGGGGCATTTTTGCCCCTGCAATTAGTTTCCAACAGCAGATACCTTTGTGTATTTAAGAGACATGAAAAGACATTTTAGAGTCATGGGTATTTTAGGCATTCGAAAATGTACATGCTGTGGAATGTGGGTTATGATTTTTACCTGCAAATACTGCTCAACAGTTGATTTTTTTTTTTTCACGGTAACGACTTTATTAAGAACCAAGCCAAAGGCCCGGAAACACCCAGATCCATAGCTGAACTGGCAGACTGAGTGGAGATACCTTGTTTCAACACTTGAGGTCTTGGTATCGATCCCTAGTGGGGGTGGCTAACATGGAGTGTGTGTACTGGCATGGGTGTGTACTAACAAGCTAAGCCCAAAAAAAAACATAAAACAAAAAAACAAAAACAAAAGCCAAAGGCCCAGAAAAAAACAAAAAATAAAAAAAGCAAACAAACGAGATTACAAATCCAGCAAAGAAAGAAGCACGCAGACCTCATTGGAACTAGAAGCTGAAGCCCACTTGACAACTAAGGATTTTGCCTTCCGAATCACCTGAGTGGCCGGCTCCACCTTATTCTCGAAACAGCGCTGGTTCCGCTCGGCCCAGATGATCCATGGAACAGCCATAGCCGCAAGCTGCCAAACCAACTTCCCTTCTTTTCGAAACTCGCAACCGTGCCAAGATGCCAACAAAGAAGAAAAGGTGGCCAGCATAACCCAGGAGACTTGAAGAGAGGAGAGGAAGGCATCCCAAATCGATTTGGTGAAAGGGTTGGTGAAAGGGCAGTGAATGAAGATATGATTCACTGATTCAGCACTTCTCATGCACAGTAAACATGCATTAGGCAGGATCATACCTCTTTGCAAAGGTTATCCACCGCGCACGCAGTTGATATTTCTAGGGGGAAGGCAAAAACCTCAACACACACGCAGACTTTCTATCTCACCAAAGCCAACATTTCCAAATGCGGCTAGCTAGGTACCTACCAGGGCTATGCAAATAGAAAACCACGCAGATGGAACTTTCATGATCCTCCAACACCCTGTCCATCAGGTACATTGCCCCATTCTAACCATTGAACCAAAAAACTCATGATCATCTAAAACTCAGGTAGACCACACCATAGGAAACACATGGGAAAGAATGCCCACCATTAGTTTTGTGCAGGACTATAATGGTGTTTATGTGCCATCCAACGCATTCATCTAGTGTGCCTCATTGTGAAGAAGGAATAACCCAAAATTCAAAGTATTCCAAGACTTATGTGGACCATACCATGTAAATGCAGAGGTTTTAGGGTATAATTTTATAGGGTCGCCCACCTGGGAGTAAAATCAGCCTAATTTTTCGAATCAAGGCCAAACAAGGTGTGGTTTACATGGGAGTTGGAGGACCAGTATCCTCTACAACACCTGTTTTATGGGCGCTGTGTAAAACACCAAAGCACTTCGGATCATGTTGTATATGTTATGTCCACTAATCCATCAGGTACACTCCTCGATGCTAGGCCATGGGCCAAAAATCAACCAGATCCACAACTCAGGTGGTCCACACCACAGGGAAAATGGGGATGGAACACTAACGATAAGTTTGTTTGTGGGCCGCCATGGTGTTTATCTTTCATCATCAGGTTGGACTTACCATGAGGAAGGGAAGATACAATAATCACCTTCATCTAAAACTCAAGCAGGGTACAACGGGGGAACTCAGACACTTAATTTTCTATCAGGCTGATCTTTTGTATGTACAGTGAAGATAATAAGGGTTATCACCTGATGGACAGTGGATTTCACACATGCAACATGGCGAGCCCCAAAATTCAAGCGGGGCACAACGGGCGAACTCAGACACTTAATTCTCTATGAGGCTGATCTTTTGTATGTACAGTGAAGATAATAAGGGTTATCACCTGATGGATAGAGTGGATTTCACATATGCACCATGGTGAAGCCCAAAGAGCTAGTGTTGAGTGATCCTTAATATGTGTGTGTAGATATGTTTGTGTCTATTGTGTGTGTGTGTGTGTGTGTGTGTGTGTGTGTGTGTGTATACATATCATTGTGGTTTATCAGCTATGTTCAAACACTCATTGATCCAAAAATCAGGTGGTTATGTGGCATCCTGGTGAGCTGAATGGCCCATTTTCTGGACCAGGCCATCTACACTGTAGGACCCACTTTTTACTACGGCATATAGAGGTTCATGCAAGCTTAGCAAAACTCGTGTTCTTGTACCTGAGGACAGGCTTGGCGATGGGCTTTGAGCATGCTTGTTATTGGCACGACGCTTCACCCTCGAACGCTGACTAATATCATCCGAATCCGGCCTTTTGGGCCTCTTCATGGCTGTTTATGAAATGCAAAATTCCTCATCAAAATAATAAAATAACACCTACTCCCAGACAATCAACGAACAAACTAAAATAAACATTTCCAACCCACTACCTCTACTTCTCCTCAAACTCAAAAAGAATAAATCGAATACAAATAAATAACTTAAACCGAAGTATCAAAGATCCATGGTCTGGAGTACTTATGCAGTATTTTGTGGCATATCATCTGCACGCACTCCGCATGCTACAGTCATAGACCTCGATCCAAACCATTTAAATTGTGGGCCCCACTGCAGATGAGTCCTTAACCAAAAATCACATGGAACGGATGCCGCCAACCATATGTTATGATGCTTCTGCACCGTGTATAAAGACATAAATAGTTCAAATTTAGGGATGTGCTTGATTGGATGGTTAGGATTGTCCAATGAACCGGATTTTCCGGCTGTACCCTGTGGACACTGGACCCAGTGGTTTGAACGGTTTTGATTGATGGGCCACGCATGCCACGTGTTCGGACGATGTAGTAATCGATATTAACTACTAAAACACACTTCAAATTCAACAAAAAATATAGACGAAGAAAAGCCAGATAATTCGAGGATAGATTTCTTCCAAAGAGAACTTAAAAAATAATAATGACAATAATAATTATCTAAAGATGCTTTTGTTACCTTTTCTTTTGATTTGGGATTTTCCCATTCGAGGTCGTTTGGCAGTGAGGATTCGGAGGTATAAGGGGGTATTTGGCTTTTGCTACTTTTGGGAGCGTTTGGGAGGCAGCGGCGGTTGAGGGGAAGAGAGGCTATGACAGCAGGAGAGAGAATGACAAGAGAACTGGGAATCGGTAGGGGCGCGGATCATATACTACCCGCGCGAGGAAGCGGATTGCGTACTGAGTAACTCAATACCCGTAACGTACTGAGTAAACTGTGGGGTCCACCGTTACCAGATAATTTTAGGGCTTCAACCCAAAACGGAAGCATATACAAAGCTTAAGTGGGCCACACCACGGTGAACAGCGTATTGAACCTCTACTATTAAAAAATTCTTAGTGGCCATAGAAGTTTTGGATCAAGCTGATGTTTGTAGTTTCTATTCATCTGTGTCTTTGTGATCTTACAAACAAGTTGAATAACAAATAAACATTACTGTGGGGGGCATAGGAAGGTTTCAACGGTATTCCACGTTGTTTCTTATGGCATGGTCCACTTGAGCTTTGGATTTACTTCAATTTTGGAATCAACCCTTAAAATTAGTGGGAAAAAATGAATGGACAGTGTGGATAAACCAAATACATTCACAGTGGGGCCACCTGAGCTTACTCGGTACCATAAAACCATACTGAGTAACTCAGTAGGCAATCCGATTTCCACTGAAGAGGGGCTTATATGTATAAATCTTATCCACACCGTTAATACCTCTTTAAATAGCAGTATCAAAAATAAGGCAGATCCAAGGCTCAAGTGGACCACACCATAGGAAGCAACAGTGCAAAGGACGCTCACCGTTGACACCTTCCTAGGGCCACTGTGTTGTTTAGTTTCCATCCAACCCCTTGATATGGTTATATACACCTGGATGAAGTGAAAAAAACAAATATAATCATGATCTAAAACTTTTGTGGTCCCGATGAATTTTTCAACACTATAAATTTAATTACTACTGTGTGGATAATTTTTTTGGTTAATATTCTAAAATAATATGAAAAAATTGAATAGACTGTGTGAATAAATTTCATACATAAAAGGGTAGTACCCTCATTTTGAGAGGTCATTTTAGGATATGGAACAAAAAACCAAGCGGATATAAATCTCAGGTGGACCATGCCACATGAAATAATAATGATTGAACGCCCACCCCATTTTGAGAGATCATTTTAGGGCATGGAACCAAAACTGAAGCAGATATAAATCTCAGGTGGACCACACCATAGGAAATAATAATGATTGAACACCCACCAAAACTTCTTGGTATCTGCAAAAGTTTTGAATCGAGCTGATATTTATTTTTTTCGCAAGTCCCTTCATGTGTGACCGAATCAACGGGTTGGATGATAAATAAATATTATAGTGGGCCAAAAATGGATGGACGGTGTGGATAAAACATGAGGCCCACACAACACTGACTTGGAGGGTGACTACCAAGTTGGAAAAGGGGTTCGTCTCAAGTTAGCCCACTGCTATCCGATGCATCCACACTTGTTTCTGGGACAAAAATCATACCCATCACTAATTCAAGTGTATATAAAATTGGAAACAGCATCTAGGGCAAAACTCACCCCAAACTATTTCTCTTGGTGTAGCATAAACGAACTATTAATAAGCTTAATGTCTAAAACTCTTAACTAAATTGTAGTGTGTCATCTAGTAGTTGGAGTAGATTGTATATGGTCGCTAGGGTAGGCCCCTTAAAAAATCAAGGGTGTCAATTCTCCCAATTGTTTTCCCACCTGAATCACAGGGCAGCCTGATTTATGATTACACATTTAATGATTATAGTGGATCACATACAAGACATGGTGGGCCTGTGGGCCCATCTAAGTCGAGAGTAGGCCTCTCCTAAAATTCAAGAGGTCTCAAGTCCAACCTGTTGGAATATGGATTAAAGTCCAACCAATAGATAACTTCCAACCTTTGATGTGCATACAAAATCCCACTTGTGTACAGGTTGTCCATTATGATCATCACCTTCAAAAAATTTCATAACAAACTTGTCGAGTGGAATACACTTTGGTTTCTCTATTTACCAGTCTTTCAGCATTGTTTTTTATGATGTCCCTCACTTGTTGTGTGGATAGGACTGACCATTGCATTAAGCTATACTTTGGCTTGTAGTAGGGCCAACCTGTTGAAAGGGCTGAATTTCACATGCACTTGATACTTTAGAAGTCATCATACCCATGGACTAGCTAGCGAGCAGTCTAACCGGTTGGAATTAAGAACTCATTTTTCTTGAGTATGTTACTGTTAAAGATAGATGCCCACCCTTGATTTTTTAGGAGGTCCACTGTGATGTGTATGTGAGATCCACTATGATCATTGAGGTGCAATTACATGTTAGGTCCAATGCCCAAAATCAGGTTGACTCGCTATTCATGTGGGCCACACAAATGAAGCAGCTAAGAAAGAGGCATCCACTCTTGAAATTTACATGGACCACTGTGATTATTATTACTAAATCTGCTCTAACCATTAAATGCCAAACTAAAACTTAAGTTAGGGCGAAAAGTCAATCCCATCCATGATTCAAGTTGTCTACACCAAGGAAACAGTTTGAAGGGTGAGCTTTTATCTTATACAATGTTTACGATTCCATGGTTTGCATGAATAAGGTATAGTACGGTTGGTTTTTTTTTTTTTTTTTTTTTTTCACCTAAGCCAAGCACAAGATGGTGCTTTGGATGATCATGGGTGAGGTCCAATAAACTATCCAACCCTTTTCGAAAGTGACATGAAATAACTCTTATAATTGGGATGCATGGATATATGTCACTCTCTTTGAGATAGTTGAGAAGAAAAGGCCTGAGCTATCAAGGCTCGTATAAACAACCCAGTCAAGCTTACTAGGGCTAGATCCTCACTCCTGGTTAATTGGTTTCTATGACTCAATTAAGCCTATTGAGGCAGATTCCCAAACGTTCAGTTGACTAGTTTTTAGGCCAGTTCTTCCACTGAGCTGCCCTCAAGCGCATGTACAAGCTTGGGCGTAATGTAACAAACTTTTCAAAGGACTTTAGTGAGAAATTATTTGTGAAAAATTTTCACTTCCATTCCGGTTAGATGTAAGATTAAAATTTTGCCTTTTAAAAATCAATAAAGATAACATATGTTTTTTTTTTTTAATTATTCATTTAAAATACTTAAAACAATCCTCCACTTATTTCAAAACAAAGAAAAACTTGGGCAAACAAAAAGCTAATATACATAAATGAATGTGATGAAATTATCTTGAGCGCCACTTGGTGAAATGTGTTTGAACTATGAGAAAATAACGAATTAGATCTTGAACTAAATTTCTTTTTAGTGAAAACAGACATTGTAGTTTAATATTTTTTTTAATTTAAAAAAAGGTGTTTAAAATTGCACTTTGTGGCCATGTGCAATATCCCAATTTCATGAACGAACTAGATACCTAATCCAATTCTCATGAGAAGCAAGCACACTTCCATGCTCATATAAGTGAGTTTATCAAGAGTGTCTCGATAAAAACTGTCATCCTACCTTGGTTTCGAGTTTCATGGACCTAGATCACTCAACCTAGACCTAATTTAGTTAATTGGGTCAATTATGAAATAAGCCAACGTCGAGATTTCTCGTGGATGTCAACTGGTATTGGACTTCCGTCGGTTCATGATGCTACCCATTTGCGATTAGCAAAAATATGTATTCAACTGTAATTTTTCTAAAATCACTGTTCCTAGTTAAATTAGGTTATTTGGTTGGACTAGTACCACCTTCTGACAGTTCCACTCGCGTACATAATGGGATTCATGTATGTAATTTTACAGAACGTACGTTACACCCAACCCCAGGTGCCTTGTATAAGCAAGGCTGGCTGGGATCATTTCAAAAGCAACAAAAGCTAATGCATCTCACCTTCTCTCTCGTTATAAACACATATCCTCAATAGCTCAGCACACGGCTTGGTGAGTCAACTCAATATCAAACTCAGCGCGTCAATTCAGAACTCTGATTCAGTGAGTTTATAAACACGGTGAAACCTTTTTTCTACTCTTTCATAGGAAGCTATGACTAAATTAAAATTAGAAAATGCTAAATAGGCTGCGTGTAATGAGTTCCTATAGGAGTTTGTTCATGATTGCTGTACACAAAACCTGCTAGGCTTGTCATATCCTAAAAGAGGTTTACCACGTAGAAAGTCAACAATCTTAAAGAATAGGGGGCAAATAACTCTTTTAAGGATAGCATATTCAACACGTGCTTCAACCTGATTATTATCAAATTATATCGGTAACTTAGACCATTGGATGTTACTTTCTAATAGTTGTTCTTTATAGGGTTCACTTGATGAATGGGTCAAGCAAATTTTTGGGTTAAAACTCGCCATGAGGCATGCTAATGAATGATAATATTTTACACACTTGTGAAACATTGGCACACATTGCATGCGAATTTGTTGCTGCAAATAGTATTTTTTATTGGAACATTTAGAATATCATGATTTTTAGGCAACAATGGTCATTTATAAATGCCATTCATGCGAATATAATCACCACGGTAAACTTTGTGCAACTCACTATGATCATTTATAAATGATATTGATGTGATTATAAGAATTAACGGATGCCTTGTGCACTAAAAGGAAATCATTGTTTTCACATGATTCTTCATTATTTGAAGATTTTTCTTCCAATTTTACTTGTTAAGAGATGAGAAAGAAATTTTTTTTTTCTCATGTTACCTTATTGAAATTTAGATGTTTATTAATTTTTTTAATTTCTTGATAAACATCATGTATATATAGTTATAAGATATTGGAGTAAATTGATAAAATTTAGTGTCACATAAAAGGGGAATATAAAAAGAAATGTATCCATCGTTATAATATTCTATTGTTTTTACGGGAGTGGTGAGTGAAGAAATAGTGAAGCTGGAATCAAAATTCAAAGCAATTGGCCGGTTCATCTTTTTTCATGGTGAAATGGACTATACGTTTTACCACTGCTATGATATCTGTGATTATAAGTTTTAGAATTCTTCACAAAGTTTCAAAATTTTATAAATGCAATTAAAAAGGAATAACATTTGCTTGGTGTCAACGATAAAATTATATCATTAATCCAATTTTGTTTCAGTTTTCATTGGTTGGACAATTTAGATTAGGATAACTGTTTCCCATTAGTAAATTTGGCTCCTTTTTAATTATTGGTTTTTAATTTTCTTATTTAGTAAACTAATTTTTTTCACACGGCTACATAAGTAACTGACAACTACCGGGTTAGCTTTTGGGATTACATTTCCAATTTTATGCGTTCTACACGCATGAAGTATAGGGCTGACACTGCCAGTTCTGAGGTTTTTTTGGGCCTGAATTTCGATGAATAACTCAATCTGCACTGTTTCATTTGGTGTGGCCCACTTGAGTTTTGAATCTGTCTACTTTTGATGCTCAGGTCTTAACATAAGCCGACCCAACTGATGGATGGAATGGATGCTACATATAGAAGCAAATTCGACTTACCGAGCATGTCTCTAACTAGGAACACGCAGATCTATGTGGAGCCCACTGTAAATCCATTTATCCATGCCATCCATCCATTTTCTCGAAATCATTTTAAGATATGAACCTAAAAATGAGCAGATCCAGAGCTCAAGTGGACGGCTCCCTACCATTTGTGTTGCAGGAATTTCACCATCAGTTAATCTACTGACTTATTTTTAGAGAAAGCAAACATACTGTAAAGTCTATAGAGCGGATTTAGTGAGATGTCAGTGTTACCCAGCACGTTGCGAGCACTTACCATGGGTCCCACCTTGATGTATGTATTATGTATTATGTATCCCAAAAAAATGAAGCCGATACAATTATCAGGTGGATCATATCATAATAAACAATGGTGATTTACCATCCAACCATTAAAAACTCCTTAGGGTGCACCTTAATGTTTCCATGGTGTTTATTTACCATCCAATATTTTGATAAGGTCACATAAGCCTGGATGAAGGGGAAAAAACATCAGCTTGATCCAAAACTCTTGTGGCCCATTAATGGTCAATCACCACTATTTCTTATGGTATGGTCCACCTTGTAACTGCATCTGTTTTGATTTTTGGAATAATGACTTAAAATAATATTGCAAAATGAACAGCGTTTACACATAATACATACAAATCTCATGGTAAGGGCTGCACCATCTTGGGTGAGGCTGGGGCCTCACCTAATCCTAAAGCGTAGTACTGAGAACATGGACGGTCTCGATCATTGTACTGTCTTAGCATGTGGGCCGCAAGTGGGCGACGTAGGCTGGCAATCCTGAGTTGCAGGATGGACTTAGAAGAGAAATTCAACCAATGCCCAGTGTGAACCGGAAAAAAAGCCCAATATTGGTGGCTAGGATCATGCATTGTTGCTTGCGGTCCACCTAATCTCTGTTTCGTGTATTTGTAGATGTTGGTTATGTAAATCACTAGAAAATTGGTACATGCTAGGTAACTATCGAGTAAGCAATGTCTTATGCGTTCACATTATCCGATTGATATCTATGGATCTTGATTTACTTATATAGATGTATTTTCAAAAAATTGTACGTAAAATGCTAGGGAGTGGATTAGGTGAGACCTTGGACTCACTCAAGACGGTGCAGCCCCTTACCATTGGGCCCACCTTAATGTATGTATTCTGTATCACACTGTCCATCCATTTTTCTAGATCATTTTAGAGCATTATACCAGAAATGAAGCAATCCAATTATCAGGTAGACCATAACATAGGAAACAGTGGTGATTGAATGGCCTGCTATTAAAAACTTCTTAGGGTGCAACTTAAATGTTTTCGTAGTGTTTATTTTCCATCCAATCTATTGATAAGGTAACGTAAGAATGGATGGAGGGAAAAATGAAATATCGGCTGATAAAAGACTTCCGTGACCCACTAATGGTCAATCACCACTATTTCCTAAGGTATGATCCACCTGATAATTGGATTTTCTTCATTTTTGGGATTATGCTCTAAAATGATATGGAAAAACGAATGAACAATGTGGATACAAAATACATGCATTAAGGTGGGCCCTACAGTAAAGGCTACATCGTCTTGGGTGAGAGTTGCCTAAACTATAAATAGGAGTTCTAGGGTTATTCTAGGGTAATGCAAGAGAGTTTCTTAAAGCTTTACAAAGGTTTGTTAAAGAGTTTAGAGCTATCAAAAGGTGAGAGAGAGAGAGAGAAAGAGAGAGAGGGGCAACTCGTGGAAATGAGAGATTCTACTCATAGAGGTGATCTACTTCGCAATCGACGTCTCAGTGCTTCTATGTCCTCGTAATTGATGAGATCTCTCCATTTTCATTATTCCCTTATTGTTCATCCACTCCTACGTAAGTGAAGAAGGTTTGATCCAAGCGGTGTGTGCTTGTGATCGGTTGTAATGTTCTACTTCATAGTGAATTGTTGCTCTGGACGAGGTCCCGTAGTTTTTACCTCTTTGAGGGTTTTCCACGTAAAAATCTTTTGTGTCGTGTAGTTTGTGCTTTAATTTATTTCATTGCTTTATTATCCCATAATTCTAGTGTTTTGGGGAGGCTAGATCCTAAGGTTTTGTGCAACAGCCTCCAACAAAGTGGTATCAGAGAGTTCAAGTTGGTTGAACGGAGTGAGATCGGTTCTGAATTATGGAAGGTGGCTCATCAAGGATGATCAATCTCAATGGTTCTAACTAGACCATATAGAAGGCTATGATGGAGGACTTGCTTTATTGTAAGGACTTGTATTCTCTAATTCAAGGCATATCAGTAAAGTCAAAGGATATGTCAGATGATGATTGGAAGAAGTTGGACCCGAAGGCGATGAGGTTTATTAGACAATGGCTGGATGATTCCGTATTCCACCACATGTCTACGGAGACCTTAGCCGCTAGCTTATGGCTGAAACTGTAATGGCTGTATGAGAGGAAGATAGCCGACAATAAAATCTTTTTAATAAGACGACTTGTGAATCTCAAGTTCAAAGATGGTGGTTCTGTGAATGAGCATATGAATGAAGTCAGCAATATATTGAACCAGCTCTCCGCTATGAAGATGGTTTTGAACAATGAATTACAGGCTTTGCTATTGCTTAGCTCATTGCCTGATAGTTGGGAGACATTGGTAGTGTCTCTGAGCAACTCCGCGCCAGACGGAAAGGTGTCAATGAAACAGATAACTAGCTGTCTTTTCAATGAGGAGACAAGGAAGCAGTCTCAGGGATCTACTTAGCAAGAGGTCATTGTGACACAAGAACGGGTGAGAGGAAAGAACAGAAAGGGCGGGAAGGTCCAAGATAAATCAAGAGGCAAGTCGAGTACTATAAAGGATGTTGAATGCTGGAATTGTGTCAAAAAGGCCACTACAAACATGAATGTCATAAGAAGAAGAATGACAAGAAAGGAAAAGGAAAGGGGAAGGAAAATGAATCAGACTCCACTGCAGTCACTTCAAATGGCGATGTTGTAGTTATTCTTTCAGCAGATCATGATGTTTGTCTCACTGCTACGAGTCAGGACACCGATTGTGTCACGCCTCGAACTCGAAAACCGGGCTCACAAAATTTTCGATCGCCATATCCGGCGCCGACAGCCTCCGTAGTACCCCATTCTCGGCTTCCAGCATCTATATACCAAGTTCCAATCCTAAATCCTACAATGAGGATTTCAAATATGATTTTTTTATTCTGTACAAGCATAACTCACGAACAATAACCACAAGAACACCATCACAAAATCCACTATGATCAAAAACTTTTGAGTACAATGCGTATGAAAGGGAAATACAAGATAATGCAAATAACGAAAACTCCAAAAGCTTGTCTGCACGCTCATGCTGCTACTATGCTTCGGCTGCGTCCTGGCGTCACCTACACGCATCAATCATGCATAAGCTTATATAAAGCTTAGAGAGTGGTGTAAGCGTGTGCGCAATATAAGCGTGCTCAGAATGTAGGGTCAGAGAAATTTGAAATCATGCTGATGAGTACATGAATGCAATCAACCATACTAAGGTTATGCGGTGCAAGATATGAATATTATCGGCCATGCCAAGACCATGCGATGCGAGATGCAGTTAAAGCATGTCAATCCTCATCATATATCAGTACAGTTCTCATTCTGGATAATCACCGAGGTTCAGTACACTCCAAATGGCATTGCCGCTTTCCTAGCTGCACAGTCCAAGTGAGCGTAAGAAATCTCACTATCCGCCTGGCTAATAGTCTGCTAATACCTATCCAGCACGTCGATAACGGACCCATTCACGAGCTGGTCAAACTCAACCTAGTATTGCCCCATACTCTCGGGCGAGTAAAGCCACACCCCTATCCAACCGACCACGACACAGTGGGAGACGTGGCCTCCTGGTATTTGGCCCTCATGCGCTCCTATATCCACTCGGTCTTGACGTTGGAGTCATCCTCTAGTGCCATCGGGTTTAGAGATTTTCACCAAGGGACATTTATGGCGTCCCGATGCTTAGTAATAATATTTCTGGTATCCAATTTAGCCACCCACGATGTGTCTGTGGAGGCTATGGCCCTGATGTTGCTAGAGCATACAACAATCACACAAATGCAAGTGCATGAATCACATTACCAGATATGTAATAATCCTGCACGTACCGTGCTCTCATGTAGGGCAACTCCGCTTATCAGGGAGCCCATAAACAATCTGCTCGGAGGCATATGCTATAATCAGTCATTCCTCATATCAGGCATACATATGATGCGTATGATCATGAATTATGGATATATGGTAAACAAGTTATGTGGTGATGAGCTCTGTCACAATGAAGATAGGCCTAGACGGCCTACGTGCTACAAGTATGGGCCTAGGGGGAGTCATAATGCGGACATTTAACCAACATTATCCTTAAAATGTGGACATCAAACCATCATTGCTCCCAAGGCATAGCCCGTTATAAGGGTCAACACATACACCATGGTGAAATCACGTTATAATGGGCTTCATGTACATCCTATTGGGCCTTGACCCAAGGGCCTCTAATACATCAAATGGCCTTATAACATGGGTCTCGTATATATATCAAGGTGGGCCTCAACAACGGTCCATAAATACATCAAGATGGGCCTAATCACATGGGCATTATATTCATCAAGTGGGCTACATCAATGGGCCGCACTAATGGGCCTTATGTACATTATAATGGGTTACGCCAATAGGCCCTAACTATATCAAATAGGCCACACCTAAATATAAGTGGTGATAATGATCTCACCATTTAAAATTCTCAAGGCCCCGCCAAATCATGTATTTCCCATCCATTTTGATCATAAGGTCTCACGGACCCGAATTAAGAGGGAAAGCAAATATCATTTTGGTCCACACCTGGTAGCCCCCAAGAGTTTTAATGGTGGACATTCAAACTCACTGTTTCCTGTAATATGACCCACTTGATCCTAGATCTATCTTTATATATATATATATATATATATATATATATATATATATATATATATATATTCCATCACAGGCCTTAAAATAATCTCCAAAATGGTTAGACGGTTTGGATGAAACACATGCATTATGGTGTGTCCCATAGGGATGGGCGGCATAAATAAATCACATACATCATGGTGGAGGTCCCCATTGATGAGAGGTGTGGGTACAATACATATATTAGTGAGTCCCATGTGGGACCCACCACAATGTTTATTTTCCACCCAACCTGTGGAAAAGGTCACACAGACCTGGGCCTACCATCATGTTTGTTTTCCACCCAACCTGTTGATAGGGTCACATGGACCTGGGGCCCACCATAATATTTGTTTTCCATCCAACCTGTTGATAAGGTCACGTGGACCTAGGGGCCCACTATAATATTTATTTGCATCCAGCCTGTTGATAAGGTCACGTGGACCTGGGGGCCCACTGTAATATTTATCTGCCATGCAAACTGTCCATAAGGTCACACAGACCTGGGCCCACCGTAATGTGTATTTTCCTTCCAATCTGTTGATAGGGTCACATGTGCCTGGATGAAAAGTAAAAACAAATTTCACATCTAAGCTAAAACTTCAGCAACCCAAAAGGGTTTCAATGGTAGACGTCCAATCCACACAGTTCCTTGTGATGTAGGCCACCTGAGCCTCGTGTACGGTTGATTTTTGGGGGGGCCCGCTGCCCTGAGGGGGGCCCACCAAATGCACCATGTTGATGTTTAACACACATCACAGTGGGGCCCATAGTTGGGGCCGTGAGTCCCTGGCCACCGTCACTGGGCAGAGGATGCTGCTGCGCCAGCAGCAGCAACGACGTCTGATGCTGTTTTTTTTAAAACCTGTTTTTCTGCAGTTTTTGGTAAGTGGGGCCCGCTTCGGACAAATCCAACCCAGCCATTGAATTCCATAGCTCGGGACAGACCCATCGAGCCCGATATGCAGTGTGTTTTGGCGGATAAAGGCATTAAGGCGGGTTTTAACGGTTAACCCCACTACTTCCTATGGTATGACCCACTTGATTTTCGGATTGACCCCATTTTCCGGCTCAACACCTAAAATAGGCTGAAAAATGAAATGGACGGCGTGGATTGTATACATATATCAAGGTGGGGCCTACATGAGCGGCCCACCATTTTCTTCCCTTCCTTTTTTTTTTTTTGGGTTAGCTCGTTAGTACACTCCCATGTCAGTACATGCACTCCTTATTAGCCATCCTTATCACGTCCAGCGTCCAGAGACGCTGGATGGCGAGGATAAATAGGGACATCATGGTGGGTCCCACATGCACATGGCCCACCAATTTGGACCACTTGATATTTATGTTTTCCTTCCATCCGAGCCCGCTAATGGGCTGGATGCTGTAGATCCAACACATTCATCCGATGGGTCCCACATGAAATATGTGATTCATGGTGGGTCACACTCACCCCTTCATCATCATCATCATTTAAAGAAAGAGAGAGAGAGAGAGAGAGAGAGAGAGAGAGACGATGATAGAGGGGGGCCCCGCCACTATGGGCCCCTCATGAACACAATACATACATCATAATGGGTCCCACCAACAAGTGGGCCCAAAAGTTGAAATCAACGGTGAATCACCCACCTCTAGGCCTTCTCCTTGCTCCCCTAGCTTCCTTAGCTCCTTGCCTTCGAGTTTAATGGTGGTTGATGAAAGATGAATGGTTGAGATGGGAGATAAGAGGGTAGGGAAAGTGGGCCACACTTGTTGTTTGGGAGGGGAAGAGCTTGGACGTGGGATGGTGTGTTGCTTGGGAAGTGAAGAGATGAAATGAGAGAGAAAGAGAAGTAGTGGCTTAAGGGATGGGATGATGTGGTGGTTGTAAGGAAAGGGTGATGGGGGGTATGGTTGTGGTTGAAAATGGAGAAAAAGAGGAATGGTGAGGGGAGAGAGAGAGTGGACTTTTGAAAAAGTAGGGATGGGTTGTCGTACTTGGGGTATGGCTTGTACTTGACATTGATTGATGGGATATATCGTAGAGATTCCCTCGAAGTTCACAACGCGCGACGTTTCTTCGGAATGAATATGGACCCACAACTTCTAGCCTGGGTATCGGTTCGATACGCGAGTCACGGCTTTGGAACCGCGGCGACGACGCGGTCGCTACGATACAAGTTTTGGATCGAGCCGTCTTCGATATGCAGGACTCAACTTAAGATTGCGCGCAATCATCGGATACGGTGTGAAGGTTGCCAAAATTCGACCGGAATGACCGTGGAAGGCTACGGAACGATACGGACTAGGATAGGGGCCTTACAGACTGGGTGATAGACTCAGGAGCCTCGTTTTATGTGACTCCACGCAGGAATTTCTTCACAAGCTACAAGTCAGGTGACTTTGAGACTGTGAAGATAAGAAATTCTGGCATATCAAAGATCGTAGGGGTAAGTGATATTTGTATGAAAACCGATGTGGGCTGCACATTAGTTCTCAGGGATGTGAGGCATATTACAAACCTTGGCTTCAACTTGATGTCGACGGGAAGGTTGGATGATGATGGCTATGAAGCCGTTTTGCTGGTGGGCGCTGGAAGCTCATCAAGGGTTCATTGATCGCAGTCAGAGGAAAGAAGTGTTGCACCCTTCACAAGGCAAGTGTCAGTGTTTGCAAGGGTGGGTTGAACACAGCTAAAGATTCATCTATTGACATGTGGCACAGGCATCTAGGCCACATGAGTTTAAAAAAAGGGCTTCAGCTACTAGCGAGGAAGTGGCTCCTTTCAGACGTGACATGTACACCTCTTAAAACTTGTATTGATTGTTTATCAGGGAAACAGTATAGAGTTTCATTTGTTAAATCTGTTTCTCATGTTAATAAAGTGCATGCATTAGATTTAGTTTATTCTGATGTTTGTGGTCCTATGAGGACAAAAACCTTGGGTGGGGTATTGTATTTTGTCACTTTTTTAGATGATGCATTTAGGAGGGTTTGGGTTTATGTTTTGAAATCCAAGGACGAGGTCTTTGGTGTGTTTAAATTGTTTCATGCTATGGTCGAGAGAGAGAGACAGGTAAATCATTGAAGTGCATCCGCACTGACAATGGTGGTGAATACATTGTTGACTTTCATGAGTATTACAAGTCCCTGGGTATACGGCATAAACAGACGATTCCCAAGACCCCCAGCATAATGGTGTGGTTGAGCAAATAAATCGCACCATTGTAGAGAGAATCAGATGCACGTTATCCCATGCGAAGTTACCCAAGACGTTCTGGGGAGAAGCAATAAACACGGCAGTATATTTGATGAACAGGTCTCCATCAGCCCCGTTGAATGGAGAAGTACCCGAGAAGGTGTGGACTGGATAAGATCCATTGTACAGTCATCTCAGGGTATTTGGATGCAGGGCATCCATTCACGTACCAAAGGACGAGAGGTCCAAGCTCGATATGAAGATCGGGCAATGTGTGTTCTTGGGGTATGGTAATGGAAAGTTCGGCTTCAGATTCTGGGATCCGACTTAGAAGAAGCTCGTTAGGAGCAGAGATGTGATTTTTTTAAGATCAATGTATTAAAGACATTTGTAAGCCAGAAAAGATGCAGCCTAGTTCAAGGGAATTAGAGGATATGAATCCGGTTATTCCTCCTGTGGTGCCTGATGACGGGGAAATACAATAAGGGATAGAGGACAAGGGAGTTCCTACAGGAGATAGACAGGGGGAGCAGCCCCTACCTGACCACCTGTTGAGCCACAAGTGAAGAGATCATTTAGGGACAGACAGTCATCCAAGAGGTACTCACCGCATGAGTACATTATGCTCATTGATGGGGGAGAGCCAGAAGATTATTATAAGGCCCTAACCGATGAGCATAAGGGGGAGTAGTTGAAAGCTATGCAAGAGGAGATGAAATCCTTGCATAAGAACCACACCTATGATATGGTGAAATTACCTAAGGGCAAGAAAGCTTTGAGCAATAAGTGGGTGTTTAGAAAGAAGAATGAGCATAAGAATTCACAAACGAGGTTCAAGGCCAGACTTATAGTGAAAAGATTTGGTCAGAGGAAATGTATAGACTTCGAGGAGATATTCTCACCAGTAGTAAAGATGACATCCATACGAGTGTTGCTTGGGTTGGCGGCTAGCATGGATCTGGAGATAGTAGTTAGATGTTAAAACTGTCTTTCTTCATGGTAACCTAGAAGAAGAGATTTACATGCACAAACTAGAGGGGTTCGAAGTCAAGGGCAACGATCATATGGTATGTAGGCTAAGGAATAGCTTGTATGGGCTAAAACAAGCTTCACGGCAATGGTACAAGAAGTTTGATTCCTTCGTGTTAAAGCATGGATATGACAAAACGGAGTCGGACTATTGTGTGTTCATGTGCAAGTTCTCAGATGGTGATTTCTTAGTTCTGCTATTACGTTAATGACATGCTCATCATGGTTAAAGACATCAAGAAGATTGACAGGCTGAAACAGAAGTTGGGCAAGTTGTTTGCTATGAAAGACTTGGGCCCGGCTAAACAGTTCCTAGGAATGGAGATAACTCGTGACAGAAGCAACAGAAAGCTTTAGTTGTCACAAGAGCGGTATATTGAGAAAGTCTTAAAATGGTTTAATATGAATGCAGCGAATCCGGTCAGTACTCCACTGGATGGTCACTTTAGATTTAACGACAGGTAGTGTCCCAAGACAAAGACAGATGTGGATAAGATGCAAAAGATACCCTACGCGTCAGCAGTAGAAAGTTTGATGTATGTTATGGTGTGTACGCGCCCAGACATAACATATGCGGTTGGTGTTGTCAGCCAGTATCTTGCCAATCTTGACAAAGAACATTGGGCAGCGGTGGAATGGATACTACGGTATCTAAGAGGCTCATCCAGATTGAGCCTATGCTATGGTGACGAAAAACTTATTTTAGAGGGCTACACAGATGCAGATATGACAGGCGACATAGACTCCAGGAAGTCTACATCGGGGTTCATGTTCATGTTTGCAGGGGGAGTGGTCTCTTGGCAGAGCAAGCTATAGAAAGTCGTAGCATTGTCGACGACAGAAGTCGAGTACATTGCAATCACATAGACATGTAAAGAGATACTTTGGATGAAGAGGTTCTTACAGGAACTTAGCCTGAAGCAAGAGCAGTATGTGGTCTATTGCAATAGTCAAAGTGCTATACACTTGAGCAAGAATCCAAGTGAGCACTCCAAGTCGAAGCACATAGAGATTCGGTATCACTGGATCAGGGATACTTTGGAACAGAAGGTGTTACAGTTTGAGAAGGTTCACACGGATGATAATGTGTCAGACATGATGACCAAGGCATTGCTCAAGGGCAAGTTTAAGGTCTGTAAAACCTGGTTAGCTTGAAGATAACGAATTTCTCCAGAGTCGGAAAGGGGGATATTTGATGGGATTTCCTCCTCATGGTTTGACCGATCGAGGCCTGACTTGACTCAAAGTCCAGCAACCAATTGTGTTAATTCTTGCATGCTGCTTGACCAATTGAGAAGTCTGCTCGACCAGTCGAGGGTCCACTTAACCGGTCGAGGACTCTGCTTGACCAGTCGAGCTAGTTTACGTAGATTCTAGTCCGGATTTGGTGCGAACTGCGTAAATTTGAGGCGGTTTCGTAAGAGGTGCGGAAGGAAGTTGCCTAAACTATAAATAGGGGTCCTAAGGTTATTCTAGGGTAATGCAGGAGAGTTTTTTAAAGCTTTACAAGGGTTTGTTAAAGGGCTTAAGGCTATTAAAAGGTGAGAAAGAGAAAAGAGAGAGAGGAAGCTTGTAGAAAGGAGAGATTCTACTCGTAGAGGTGATCTACTTTGCAGTCGATGTCTCAACGCTTCTACGTCCTTGTGATTGGTGAGATCTCTTCATTTTCATTATTCTCTTATTGTTCATCAACTTCTGCGTGAGTGAAGAAGATTTGATCCAAGCAGTGTGTGCTTGTGATCGGTTGTAACGTTCTACTTCATAGTGAATTGTGATTGGTTGTAACGTCCTCGTGATTGGTAAGATCTCTCCATTTTCATTATTCTCTTATTGTTCATCTACTCCTATTTGAGTGAAGAAGGTTTGATCCAAGTTATAAGACCCGTATCCTATTCCGTACTATTCTGTCGACTCTTGCGATCCTTCCCGACGAATTTCGGCAACCTACGACCGATAATCGACGTTTGCGCACAACTTTAAGTCGTATCCCATAGATTTGAGTCGGCTTAATTTGAGATTTATGCTATTGCGACCGCACCATCGCCATGGTTCCAACGCCGCGTCTTGCATACTGATCCAATACCCAGGTCAGGAGATGTGGGCCCGTGTTCAGTTCGAGGAAAAACACCGTACGTTTGCAATCCCAAGAAAATCTCTACAACATGTCCCATCAATCAATCAATCAATCACTTCATGTCAAGTACAAGAGCAACTCATGCTTTCTTTCTCTACAAGTTAAGCAACCTACCCTAAAAGTCAACAAGTTTCTCACCTCACCTCACATCCATCACCCATCACTCTCTCTCCTTACAACCCTCTCTCTCTCTCTCTTCACAAAATTCCAAGCAAAGAAGAGAGTGGATGTCCAGGCCATCCCAAGTGAGAAAAGTGTATTATGTGGCCCACTTCTCACCCCAAGATCTATCATCGTAGCCCTTCATTTCTCATCTTCTTCCATCGAAGTGAAGCACAAGGAGATCGGCGTTCCATCGGACCAAGAAGATCGAACAGTGGGTGCTTCTATAGGTTTAAGTTTCATTTTTTAGATGATGGGCAAAGTGAGGCCTACCGATCGATGGTATGGATCTCACTTTGGACCCTAAGTGTGGCCGATGGCCCACCTTGATTCACATGATTGTTTCATAATGGGGCCATTCTCCATGGACCCCATCATGATGTTTACTTTTCGAAGATTTAAAGAGGTCATCTAGACCTTCCATTTTGGTGGAGAAGTAATCTCCACCGTTGATTTTTTATTTGATGAGCCCACATGTATTGGGACCCACTTGATGTATGATTGAATACTTGAAAAGGAGGGCCCATAGTGTCAAGGTCCCTCCATCACACGTGTCTCTCTCTCTCTCTCTCTCTCTCCTTGTCTTTCATTTTTTTTTTCTTCAAGTTGAGTTTTTGAGTTTTAAAACTATGACAGTCACTGTGTTTTATGTAAAAAAATATTCAGTACTTTATGACTAAAGTTAAATGGTCCAAGCAGATTTTTAAACTAAAACTCATCAAGAAGCCTACTAATGAATTACAATATCTTACATATTTGTGAAACATTAGCACACATTGCTATGCTTGGTGCATGTGAATATGTTGCTGCAAATAGCATTCTTATTGAATCATTTAAAATATCATGGTTTTTAGGCAACAATAGTCAATTTATGAATGACAGTTTATAAATGACATTCGTGTGATTATAAGTGTGGTAAACCTTGTGCGCCAAAATAAATTCATTGTTTTTACATGACCATGTGATATTTGAAGATTTTTGTTTCAGTTTCATTTATTTAAGAGCCAAAAAGGAAATTTCTTCAGTATTGACTTATTTAGATGTAGATGTTTATTAATGTCTTTTATTATTATTATTGTTCTTCTTAATTTACTGATAGTTATGGGATATTGGAGAAAATTAAATAGATGAAATTTAACCTTTGATTAAAGGGAATATAAATAAAGATGCAATGAGACAGCTGTTTTAGTGATAATATAAATTGTATAAAAAGATACAGAATTTAAGGTGGGAAAGATTCATGCTAATTCATGTAATTTAACACCAATTATTTATCAGAAGTCAATTATAGACAAAGCTCAGTACGTTGTTGGTAAGAAAGCTCACACTGTTTTTTAGTGCTGAAAGCTCACAATAAATTAGAATTACAAACAAGTGAGATTTAAAATTCAAATGTACCATGTTACATAAAATTGTGAGTATTCGACGCCTATCATTACAAACTCCGTGTAATATAAATTTTGTATCAGGATATGAAATTGATGAAGATAGCTTATCTATCACATACATTATTATCATTTTCTTTTGTTTTTAGTCACATATATAAAAACTTTTAATTGATTATGTAATCACAACATCTTACCAATTTCTTAAACTAGCATGATACATTTTTATTTATAAATTTATATGTACTTAGATATTCATTAACATCATAATAATATTAGTTTACTAAAAGAAGTGCCATGCATATGACATTTTTTACTGTTAAAAAACACATGACTACATTCCATCGAATGATGATACTCACGGACCATGAAGAATACTATTTTGTTTGATTGATTTACATGAAATTTTATATTTTTTTCATGAAATTTAAAATTTACTAAAAATATAATTAAATGAATGACTTTATCTTCTGATTAAATATAGAACATTAATGTGGGAGCTGCCAGTGGCCTGAATCCACCCAATCAGTGATCAGAATAAATGTTTGACATGTGTATAATAGTTATTTGAATGAGCATGGACAACCATATTTCATGAGTTTATTAAAATACCTTTTTCTCTTATTTTTCCTGTAGACTAACGTCTTAGCGTAAGCTAACGCAGCTGATGGATGGATCGGGTGTCACATAGTCATAATGGTGGGCCATGGGTTACTTATTATAATAAATGGTATAGGAAATTTAGGGAATCAAATTGGTAGTGACACCACTCATGCTATGTGACAACTATAATTAATGTATTTTGTCCACACTCTCCTTCTATTTTTCCATATCAACACCACCTGGCTAATTCTCCATAGGTTCACTTGATAATGAGCAAGTAGATTTTTGGGCTAAAACTCCCTGAAAGGCTTGTTGATGAACGAAAGTATCTTATACTTGTGAAGCACTAAGGATGCTTTATTGGGTCTGGTGTATGAAAATTTGTTGCTGCAAATAGCATTACTCGATTGCAGTATTTAGAATATTATGTTTTTTAGACAACAACGTTTATTTATAAACATCATTAATTTAATTATAAGAAGAATGTGAGCCTTGTTTAGCGAAAGAAAATCATTGTTTTATATGATTCTTCAGTAGATTTCTGTCCCCATCTGCATTGTACATTTGTTGATGCGTATTTGAGTTGTTTTTATTGTGCCTGATTTTAAGGCTTACATCGTAACATGAGCTGATGAAACTGATGGATCGACTGGATGCCACATGGGCATTATGGCAGGCCCATATACCTTTTTGTTAGTCTCCCTGCAACCAATGTTACAAGAAATTCATGTCTTCACCGTATATGCTGAGTGCAAGTGGCCGGTAGATGTACGGATCGTATCCAAACATACCTTAAGGTCCCATCCGTCAGATCAGTGACACTTAAAGCGGGCTAGAACTGAATTCATTTTGACCGTCAGTTTTATAATAGATTTAATTTATGAAAAATAAGCCATTCCGGATAGGTTTGAGAAGATGAGCAGGCCTGATTGATACATCACCCGTGGTAGCAGTCTACCATATTCTGGTCCACCAGGCTCCACCGTGTCATTTTCCATCAAAGAAAGATGAGGGTACCGGTTAAAGCCGGTTTCAAAACAGCCCGCCAAATAAAACCGTGGAAGGCTACTCTCTATTCTCCTTAACTGTCATCCAAATAAAAACCTAAGGGCCGTTTGGATGGTAAGTTGCTTAAGAAATATAAGCTACTTGTCTCAAAAGTAGCTTATCTTAATTTCTACTTATTAAGAAGATAAGTATGTTTGGCAAACAACGTACTTATCAATCTCTCATCTCTCCTGTGTGTCTCTTCAGCCACTTATGAAAAAGTAGAAAAGCTAAAAAAAATTAATTAAAGTTATTATATTTTTTTAAGTAAAAAACTAACTTATAACTAATTATAAATCAAACTTACTTATCTGAAATAAGTCATTATCTACTGCTGTAATATATATATATATATATATATATATATATATATATATATATATATATATATATATATATATATATATATATATATATATATATATATATATATATATTTATTGGGTAGTATCTAAAGGGGCCTTAAACGACTAGTCGTCAAAATCACAGTCTACTAGATTTTTTCTTTTTGAGAAAATATAAAGCTACTTTATACATTACATTTACAGGCTGTTTGAATTGTGATCCCCATTTAGATGGCTCTTAATATGTACACTTTAATGGAGGTTGAAAGGAAAGACAATTAATGGTCCTAATTCAACAGACATGCAGCCCCATTAATCAAAGATTAAAATTGTTAAATTAATATAAGCTTTGGATGATCAAGTTCTAATTTTAGAGTTGGGTCCTCCAATTTTTTGGCTGCTTAGTTTAAATTAATATATACCATATGTACAATTCATATTACCCAAAATGAAGTTTTGAAACAAAATATAATAATCTAAAAGATCATATACTTGTACCAGAAAGAAAGAAGAATGGTTGAGAAAAAGAATGGCAAGTCCAAATTCGACCTATATGTGGAACTCACTCGATGACTTTACTGCCTTATTTTTCAGTACATCACACATTCCAATGCCTAGCTCCATGAATGTGTGCCGTTTAACAGCATAAACCCGTACTCTCATGGTGGCTATGACTAAGCATAACTTAAACTTAGCATATACCACCTGGCCAAAGATAATTTCTATGTTTTAAGTTGCATATTTTTATTTCATATTATTCTCAGTGTTTTAATTAGATTATTAGTTTAATTATTAAATCGTGAGTCTAGTCAATTTGTGTTTTCAAGTCAACCCGACTTAATTAATTATTCAAGGTGAGTTTTGGGGCTTTTAAACTATGGTAGACACAATGTTCTTTCAAAAAATTTCTAGCCTAAAATTCTGGGGGATCCACTTATAAAGTTAGCCACATGGTTAACTTAAATACAGATGGTTGGTTGTCCCTTTCTTCAAACAACCGGTTCTTCATAAATTAGGGTTCACTTGATGAATGGGCCAAGCATTTTTTATTTTTTTGGGCTAAGACTTACTATGAGATCCCCTAATGAATGAAAATATCTTTCACACTTTTGAAACATCAGCACACGATAGTGTCTTTAGCACATGCAAATATGTTGGTACAAATATCATTCCTTATTGCAGCATTTGGAATATCATGACTTTTTGGCAACAATATTTATTCATAAATGTCATTATTATGATTATAAGAACTAAAGTATGTGTGCACACCAAAAGGAAATCATTGCTCTTACACGATTCTTCAATATTTGAAGATTTTTGTTCTAATATCATAAGAGTTGATAAAGAATTTTTATTTTTTATTTTTAAGTTTTGGCATATTTAAATTTAGATGTTTATCAATTTTTTATTATCTTTTTAATTTATTGATAAACATCATGTCTATATAGTTATAAGATATTGGAGTAAACTGATGAAATTTAGTAATAAATGAAAAAGAATATAAATGCAGAGATGACAAACCATCATTTTATTTCAATCTTTTTAAATGAGTTGAGAGAACAGAAACGGTGAAAATAAATGCAAGATGTTGAAAAGGAGCTCTATAAATACTCGGCTCAAGATCAGGCATGCAGAATAGCTATACAAGTGGCTTCCCTTCATTTTTATTTTTATTCAATTGATTTTATGTTATGATGAGGAAGCAAATTTATTATACATGCCAATAATACCACTGTGTTTGTTATTAGCAATTCTGAAAGAGCTCCGTATGCCCCACCATTGTTTACGTGCTTTATCCATGTTCTCTATTCATTTTAATAAATCATTTTAGAACATTTGTTGCTTTGTATACTATGCTTGACCTAAGATTTGGATGTAAGTAAGACACATGCACTATCATGAACAATTGAGCTTTCCAACACTAATATTGATATGGGAGTCATCATCACTTAAATAAGTAAATCAAAATATCTATATATTCACATCTTTATTTTATTGAATTACATGTTTGTAGACATCCCACCCAAGCTAACATTTTGAAAAGGCAAGGACAATCCAGACCATGATCAATAACTCAAACCTCAAACCCTAATTTGAACCCAAAACCCTAATCCTTATAACCCAAAACCCTAATCTAAACCCTAACTCAAACCCCAAACCCTAACTCAAATCCAAAACCCCACAACCTAACCCAAATTCTAAACTTCAAACCCATTTAGCCAGATCAGCATGAAATACACCCACTTGAGCCAAAAAAATTCGAAAAGAAGACCATCGGATGAACTAGTGCACCAAACGAGGCCCAAACGCTAAAGCCCGGCCCGAACCAAGCCCAGGTGGTACTCCGATTACCTCTGCTCGCGGGGCGCATGTGTCCTCCGAGCAACAACTGTCTCTGCGCCCGAAAGTCAACTTTCTCCTGAAATTACCCTTTCAGCCTACCTTATTTACCATCCTACCAAGCCAAAGAGCCAATGAGAGCATGTCACGTGGCATTCCTCTCCCCTCAACCAATCCCAAGTTGCTATGTCAGCATTTACTCCTCTTAAACCCAACAATAACCACATTGTCATTAGATAAGACTATAAATAACTCTCTCCTCTTCACATTTCAAACCACCACTTCTCATTTCCAAAATCCAAGTGAGGGAGAGAGAGAGAGAGAGAGAGAAAGAGAGGGTGAGAAGGAGCTCCCAAGCCTCAAAGTTCATATTTTTCAACTACCCCTTAGCCTCCTCTCAACCATCTCGAACCCCAAGTCTAGTCCAGATTGATCATGATGTAACACATGTCTTAGCCTATTCAAGTTCAAGCCAAATATCTTTTCATTTTACATACAAGCATTCATCATGACATCTATTCCCTTCTCAACCCCCCTACTTCTCTAAATCTCTAGTAAACGTATGCTCTGTGACTTGTCATACATCGGATCCTGTCACATCAGAAATTCCTAGTGATCTAGTCAACTTCTCTTTACCTTTTTGCATAAGCATCATCACATCCTCCCTCTAGACACATCATTGGACGTATGCTCTGTGGCTTGCCGAAATCTCGGATCTTGCCGCATCAGAAATCCATGTGTGCCTAGTCCTAATTCGACCATATCATTCATTCCTTAAGATTTCTTATCACACCAAGTAGAGACCGTACATTTATACGGGCAAAGAGGCTACTTAATACATTCCCTCTTTGTAACCGAGGTCCCTTACTCGGAATCCCGGATCGCAGACCAGGAGTCAATCTAAGGTAGGAGAGTCTTCAAATTTCTCCAACCTTATATATTTCGCGGGTTCTAGCCGACTGCGGGATTCTAAGATTAATTGGCTAGTAACGACTCGAACATCCACAAATCAGCCTAATAACCCACATCACTAAAACATAACATACAAATCTACGTGGGCCCCGATTTCCAACGTTCACAATGTTATAATAATTTTGAGTTTGCCTAGTATACAACAAAAAACTCTAATAAAATACATAATTATGTACATGATATGATCATGATAATTGGATCTAGTTAATTTTATATAATCTAAGCTTAAAAGATATGTATTGTGTGATTTGTTGATTATAATATCGAAAAACATTTGCTTCTGATTAAAAATTCACTCCAACATGTGAGTAGCGTGTCGCCCAAATTCACCAAAACAGTGTCAACAACAAATTCATCTAATTAATCTGATTTAGGGTTAGTTATCATCCAAAGTGGGCAATGGTTGGATGATTTAAATCACGATAAATGTTTGCAACGTGTAAATTTGGCTTTTTGAATGATTTGTTTTTGTTTTTGTTTTTTAACCTTTTCATGATGAACTTTTCTTTTCTCCTTTTTTCTCTCACGTGGCTGGTACATCAGCAATAGATAACTAACCCGTTAGTTTTTTGTTCCACATCTTGGATGGTCTATTTCATTTAGTGTGGCCCACTTCAGTTTTAAATCTACTTAATTTTAAGTTAACGTGAGTTGGCACAACTGATGGATGGACTGGATTTCACATAGGCATCATGTGGGATCACATAGATTTTTGTTATACGGTATAAGGAAGTTTGATGTAGAACAGGTCGCGGACACTTTCATATCTAAGATGGACCAAAGAAGGTTAGATCAGAGGTAAAAGTCATCAAGACTGTCAAAACCTTAAAACATGCATATCTCATAAATCAGAATGAGTTACTCAACGTATCATATATGATTTTAGGGTTGGACAAGCTACTTTAGCCAACCAACCCGGCTATGCCGGGTTATTGCGCCGAATTTGCGAGATTCCATTATATCAATGGCAGAATTTCATATTTAGTTTCGTTTTTACTATAAATAATAAGTTTTAGTTTGATTATATCCAACATGAAAAGTGCTAGGATAATAACGTGGTTAAGCCACATAGGATACTTATTACTAGTAAGTTACAAATTTTAGGAAGTTCTAGTTATAGTTTGCTTCTATTTTTCTCCAACTGCTTGGTATCCCTATGTAAAAGGGCTGTGAACTCATCCCGTTCATCCCTGCATTAAAGTTACACGCAATATCCCTCTCTTTGTAAGTGGGGCCAGTGGTCGACCATCGAGATCGTTGATAACTAGCCATGTCGTGTGCCCAGAGTCCATGGACAACACTCCTAAGATCTCCCACCTTGGATGATCCCAGCCCTTCTCCACTTTCAATTCATGGCTAGATGGATTGTCTACGAGGCGACTCAGGATTTCCGGCGTGTTTTGCTTCATTGGCCCCCCGTGTTGAGATGATAATTTGAACCGTCCGTGTTCTCTGTTCTGCCATTACTGAATTATGATTCTATAACCACACTTCAGCAATGATCCTGATCTTTGATTTTTTGGAGCTGAATGTAAGCCATTGAAAAATTTATTTTCAATGTTATAAATTCATCTAATGTTTAGAATCCACTGATTGGGGGTAATTTCTTATGGTAGCCCATAAAGCATAGTTCTCAAAACATGGACGGTCCGATTATTGCACCGTCTTAGCATGTGGGCCACAAGTGGGCAACGTAGGCTGGCAATCCTGAGTTTCGGGAGGTGCTCAGAAGAGAAATTCAACAAATACCCACATTAAACTGGAAAAAAGCCCAATATTGGTGGCTAGGATCATGAAATGTTGCTTACAGCCCACTTAATCTATGCTTCCTGTCTTTGACAACGTTGATTTTGTAAATCACTAGAAATTTAGTGCATATCAGATGAACGATTGAGTAAGCAATGTCTTATGTGTTCACATTATCATATTTCCTCACAAGAGTTTCAACAGAGGTTATGGTTTTGAGTACCCATTGGTGAAAACCCACTATGGTGTGAGTGCATGGGTGTGTAAGGTGTGAGCGTATATAAACAAAAAAATTTAAAAAAATTGATATCTATGCAATCTCGATTTATTTGTATACATGCATTTCATATTCAGGAATTTGAAATAGTACAAATTGTACCATTCCATTCAACAAAGTGAAATGCTAATAGCAAGTCATTAGTACAAGTTCTATGCAATTCCCTTATGGTATGTGGCAAATAGGTCTGGTAACACGAGGTTATGGGTTCGAGTATTTATTGTGGTGAAAACCCACTATGGTGTGAGTGTGTAGGTGTATATGGTGTGAGCGTGTTAAAAAAATTTGATATCTATGCAATCTCGATTTATTTGTATACATGCATTTCCAATTTAGGAATTGAAATAGTGCAAAATTGTACCATTCCATTAACAAAGTGAAATGCTAATTAATATCTAGTCACTAGTAGAAATTCTATGCAGTTCCCTTATGGTACATGTGTTAAACAGGTCTGGTAATCTCTCTAGTGGGCCGCCACATTAATAAGCTATATCCCAAAAGTTGAGTGCATCTAACTCTCATAGGCATCCGATTTGTGGCCTGCAGGAGTGGTTAGAGTAGTTGTCGACATTCAATTAGTAAAATTCACAAAGAGTGGATGGTCAAAATTGTCCATTCATTGAGATTTATCAACGGTATTGATTACATGATATGTTTACCATGAGGGGAACCGCATAGAACTTTAAACTATGGGCTGCATATCTAGCACTCCTTGTCCCTAGAATGGAAAATATTATATAAATTGTCTCCCACTAATATTTGAAATCATCAAGCTAATTTATATTATTTTATTTGTAGGAAAAAAAAACACTTAAAAATTTACATTATTTAGATTCTTAGTTTAATTATTAAATAACGAGTCCAGTCGAATCTGGTCGTTGAGTCAACTCGACCCGGCTAATTCTTCAAGTTGAGTTTTTGCACTTTTAAACTATGACAGTCCGGTTATTTATTTATTTATTTATTTCAGCACTTTGATGACTAAAGTTGTTGTATTGTACACAGCAAGAGAGGGTCTATCCTTCCATGATGTGTCCTATGGGAAATATAGTTGACCCACATAAGCCACATCGGTAACTTGAATATAGACATTTGAGTGTTGCTTTCTAACACCAGTTCTTCATAGGTTCACTTGATACATGGGTTAAGCAGATTTTTGGAGTAAAACTCACCATGAGGCATGCTAATGAATGGTAATATCTTACACATTAGCCTACATTGTTGTGTTCGGTGCATGCAAGTATGTGTTGCTGCAAATAGCATTCCTCATTGCAACATTTGGAATGCGATGCCTTCGAGGCACCAATGTTCTCGGAACCTTGTTCACCAAAAGTAAATCATTGTTTTTATGTGATTCCTTAGTATTTAAAGATTTTTGTTTTATTTTCACTTTGTTAAGAGATAAGAAATAAATTTCTTTTGGTGTTGCCTTATTTAGATTTAGATATTTATTCATTTTTATTTTTCTTAATTAGAATGGGAAAATTTTATGATAATATGTGTAGTTTAACAAAATGCGGATTTGCTGCTAAATTTCTAAACCTAGGCGGTGGTCAGGCTGATGTTTTCGAGAAATGCATCCCATTCATCAGTTTTCTGAGATTATTTTAGAACATGTGATAAAAAATGAGCTGCTCGTGGGGCCAAAATATAAGTCTTAGTCATGCTACTATTTGTGTTTTCAGTTCAAGTTGACATTAGAAATGGTATACATGGCATGACATGTACATGTATACATCACTGTCGAAGCCAAAGAAGGCTTCAACCGTTAGGAATTTACCTGCCCACTTTTTTCCTTTAATGCGGGTCACTTCAGTCTTGGATGCTCCTATTTTTTATCTCAAGTCCTAAAATGAGCTCACAAAACGAATGGACTGATAAATTTATCAGTAGGCCATACTTATGTTTTAAGGACAGTATTTTTACAGAAGGCTTTCACAGAAAATCTGCATTGGATTAAATGAATGAATTTAGCTTCTGATTAAATATAGAACATTAATGTGGGAGGCGACAGTGGCCTGAGTTCACCCATTTATTGTCAATAACAATGTCATATGATTAATCAGATCTTGGATAAGTTCTCATCCAAAGTAGCATTGGTTGTACGTTGTACGGTTTATGTTATGGGAAGATCCGAGCCTCTAATAAATCTAAGAGTAAGCACCAAACTAATTCAACCAAGTGCGTGAACAATATAGGCGATGCTCGTTCGACCCAGTGTGAGCGTCCCTGAAGAGGTCGTATACCATAAAGGTGCTCTTACTTTGAGACTGCAGATTGGAGTGACTACCACACTTCGATCGAAAGTGATAAGTTGTTTTCCTAACATCTGACAGAAGACGAACGATCTGATCACTGACATCGATTGTAAGAAGTTCGACCCGATAAGATAAATCCGACATCTTGCCTCGGACTTCAAGTAGAAGGTTTCCATAGAAAAATTCCAAAGCACTTGACAAGTAAGAGGCTGGGTCCACTAGCTCAGTTCGGAATTTGACTCAGACCAAGAAAGTTTTCTTCAGCAAGCTAAATGACCAAGACTGAGTGACGTCTTGTCAAGACGAGTCAAGCCGAGACAATATGTTGAGGCAAGTACTCTGTCTGCTAAATTCAGAAACTACCATAAGCAAACGTGGTCGAATACTTGACTCCCAGATACGCATTATCCGCACGATGTGCTACACGATCCACGGATTGCGTTTGATATCCCCACGATCTCAGTATCCCGCTGATTGAGTAAATTGTGCTGACAATAGCGGGCCCGGACTGTCCAACAGTCAGGTATAAATACATTGAGACCCCACCACTACAGGGATGCAAGATCTGACATCCTCCATTACTCCCCGCTTAGACCCAGATTCCCTTGACCTGACTTAGGCATCGGAGGGTCCCCCGGCTTAGCCAGGGTCACCTTTGCCTATTCTCATTGTGCAAGATCAAGACGTTGAAGTGGTCTACGGTTTGAGAGATTGAGAAGAGTGCCGACCAGATTTTGACCTCAACATTTTTTTGGCGCCGTCTGTGGGAATCTGATATGAAAGGTCAGGTTCATATTTTCAAATATAATGGCGAGAGGAAAGAAGAAAGCAGTAGCTGTGTAACCAAAGCCAAACGAGCAAACTCGATCTTCGTCACTACTTCATGCCGAGTCAACACCGAGGCCTTCCCAGCGTTCTCGCAACCGGGCAAGTAAGTATCGAGCCATGCAAAACGAGATTCAGGCCCTACGCGATGAAGTAAACCGAATGAAGCAGCGACAGGAACCACAGCCACACCCAATTCGTAAGGATCCCATTCCCGAGCCGGTCGGACTGTTCGTAGAGGCTCACTCTATGCCGAGGAGTATGAGGCCCGAGGCACCCTAACACTCTCGGGCGCCGCTTTCGGGTCAGAATCCTCCTCCGGTACAAGTTAGAGTCTTGGCACGAAATACCACCACTCGGGCTCCCACTAACAACTCGATCCCCTCAACCCTAGCACCTATGGACCTTCGCCATCAGCTAGAGCGGAGGAAGGAAAGGAGGACTCTAGAAATAGAAGATGCCCTAGAGATTGTCGCTAAGAATAAGATCCCTAGAAAGCGCGGTTTGTGGAACTCAACGATAAGTTCTTAACCCTGAAAAGGAAACAGCAATTGTCGACAGTTCCCGCCACGGTTCAGGCGATGATGGAAGAGACTGAACCTCCCTTCAGCTCCACCATCATGGATGAAGTGATGCCGCAAAGGTTTTGGATACCTCCTATCATCCAATATTCTGGGTCCGGTGACCTATCTAAGCATCTAGAAGCCTACCGTTCGGGGATGCAGATCTAGACAGCAATGGATGCGATGATGTGTAGGGGATTTTCTATCGCCCTTACAGGATCAGCTTGAAGTTGGTACCGTTAGCTCAAACTCAATTCCATCATTTCCTTCGCAGAGTTAAGTCGACTATTCCTTACCCAATTCATTAGTAGTAAGAGAAGTCGAAAACCCAACACTCATCTACTCACCATCAAGCAAGGGCCAAAAGAGTCTTTGAAGGACTACATTGCTCGCTTCAATGAGAAAGCGTTGCAAGTAGAAGACTACGATAACAAAATGGCGCTCACGGTGGTGTTCAGTGTCTGAGAGAAGGAAGGTTCACTTTCTTTATTGGGAAGAACCCACCGAAGACGTTAGCAGACTTCGTGGCAAGAGCTCAAAAATACACTAATGCTGAGGAGTTTACTAATGCCCGCAAGAGTGTGCAAGTAACTGACGTAGCTGACAAAGGGAAGAGGCCTAGGAATTTAAGAATCTCAGCCGACCGGCAAAGGGGCAGATGACCTCGCCCCTTGCGATCGCAGACCAAGCCGGAGGCCGGAAGGGAAATTTCATTCCTACACCCCCCTCAATACATCTGACGAGCAAATCCTGTTAGATATTCGAAGAGAGAAACTTCTAAATTGGCCTGTCTGCATAAAGGCTGACCCAGAGCATCGAGACAAGAGGAAGTTTTGTCGCTTTCACCGGGACCACGGCCACAATACAGACGATTGTGTGGATCCCAAGGATGAAATCAAGTCCCTTATCCGCAAAGGACATCTGCGTCGATATACTAAAAAAGAGAGATCCGCTCGGAAGGAAGAACGGGACCAAGAACGACCGAATAACCCCATGGAAGAACCCGTTGAAATCCGCACCATTTTCGGGGGCTCAACCAGTGGAGGGGATTCAAACAGAGCCCGGAAAACCTACTCTCGAAAGTTCGATCCTGAACACTACGTCCACTTGACCGAGCGGCCTGGCAAGGAGCTCCGGATCAATCCGTTCAGCTTAACCTTTACGGAAGATGATGCCCTGGTGGTCACGATGACTATAGCAAATCACAAGGTATATCACATCCTGGTCAACACCCAAAATTAGGCTCATGTGATCTACTCTGAAGCTTTCAAAAGAATGGGGTTTCCCGATCATGCCTCCGACCTGTGAAGACCCCCCTGCACGGCTTTGCCGGAGAGAAAGTGATCTCCGAAGGAGCCATTTCTCTCCCGGTAACTGTAGGAGAAGGGCAACACCAAGTTACCCTTATGATGAACTTTCTTGTTATCAACGTACCATCGGTGTACAACGTCATCCTGGGCAGACCCTCCCTCAATGCAATGAGAGTGGTCGTCTCAACGTATCATTTGATGATGAAATTCCCAGCTGAGGGAGGAATAAGTTACCTCCTAGGCAACCAACATGAGGCTCAGAGATGTTACGTTATAGCAGTCAGAAAAGGATCCGTTAAGTAAGCGCTTGCAGTTAATGTCTTGGATCCCCGAGGACCCACCGGGGACTCGTCTGTAGAAGACCTGGAGAAGGTGCCCCTTTACGAAGCAGATCCAAGTAAAATCATTCAGCTCGGAACGTCACTAAGTCCCAGGCAACGGACTGAAATGCTGACTTTTTTAAGACAACACAGGGACGTCTTCGCGTGGTCGCATGCAGATATGTCAGGGATCTCCCCTGAGGTTTTGGTCCATAGGCTGAATGTGGAGCCAGATCACAAACCGGTAAAGCAAAAGAGAAGACCATTCGACACCGAGCGCTATGAAGCCATTGCCGAGGAGGTCTCCATCCTACTCGATGTTGGTTTCATAGAGGAAGTGTATTACCTCGACTGGATTGCAAATGTAATGTTTGTTAGAAAATTCAATAGGAAGTAGCGGGTCTGTGTAGACTACTCAGACCTGAACAAGGCATGTCCCAAGGATAGCTCCCCATTGCTTCGGATTGATCAACTGGTGGACAGTACAGCCGGTCATGAGTTGCTCTCCTTCCTAGACGCCTATTTCAGGTACAACCAAATTGCGATGCACCCCCTAGACATGCAAAAGACTACCTTCGTCACAGACAAGGGACTCTACTGTTACCGGGTCATGCCATTTGGCCTGAAGAACACTAGGGCGACGTATCAGAGGTTGGTAAATCAAATGTTCGCTAGACAGATTGGACACACCATGGAAGTATACGTCGATGACATGCTAGTGAAAAGTATTAAGGCATCCGATCACTTGACAGATCTTGGGGAGACATTCGGTGTCCTCCGAGAGTACCAAATGAAGTTGAACCCCGCAAAGTACGTTTTCGGGGTTGAGTCGGGAAAGTTCCTTGGGTTCCAAGTCAGTCAGCAGGGCATCGAGACAAGATCAAGGTGCTCTTTGACATGAGTTCACCTCGGACCATCAAGGAAATACAATGCCTCACAGGAAGAGTCACCGCACTCGGACGTTTCATATCCAGAGCAACAGACAAATGTCTCCCCTTCTTTCAACAATTGAAGGGTCGTAAGAAGGCAGAGTGGATGTCAGAGTGCGAGCAAGCCTTCCAACAGCTAAAACAGTACCTGGGCTCGCCCCCCTCCTATCCAAGCCTTAAGAAGGTGAGCCTCTTGTAATGACCCTGAAAATTTTGTGCCAAGACCCGAGTACTATCTCTATCTTTCCTTAGTAGCTTATTGGGTAATTAGCGCTAAACTCGATTGCTTGCGAAATTTACATCAATCACTTTAAATTGGATCTGTATGACTCAAAATCTGTATAATGGTTAGCGATATGTTACTCTGAGATTTGGGATTCATCGCTAAATCCGATTGCTCTTGGAAATTTTTAAAAGTTCTGGATCGGACCTGGACCGCGCGTCGAAAGTCCGATAGCGATGATCTTAGGCAGTTGCGATCACCATGTTGGACTTAGCCATCACCTCAAAAATCAAGTCCAGATGATGTTCTGGGTCGATTTGATTGAGTCCGAAGTGAAGAGTGTGAGAACGGTTGGAAATTAAATAAGATTTTATGAAATCTGAGTCGTATTGCTTGCGCGATGATTTTAAGCAATCTGACCATTGGATTCTGACCAAATTTCACCTTCTGATCAGGAAAGATGGCCCAGGCATGTCCTTATGCTTGTGGACCTGATCGAGTTTCGGTGACCGTTGAATTGAGTGTGGTCCGCCACGGCTGATCTGAAGATCCGATCGGTACAAAAACTCAGCTTGACCTAGATCCATGGTCAGTGAGCTTAAGTCCAACCTTTCGTGGTAATAGGCCCACTGGAAGTGCTCCGTTGGATCGAGAGAGGCCTGTTTTGGTTATACCCTAAGTATACCTTGGCCCTGGGGTTATTTTCATCAATGTTAAGCCTATATATAGACCTTAAAACCCTAACTCTCTTTTCCATACGAATTTCCTAACCCTAGCTAAGAGAGAGAGAGAGAGGAAAAGAGAGAGAAAGTGAGAGAGAAGTTGGTGAATCATCTTAGATTCTTTCCTGTTCTTCTTCATCCTTAAACCTTCACTTTTGAATCGTTATTCCGGCGATTCTGAGTTCATCTTGGGGTAAGTTAACCTAACCCTAATCTGTGTTAGAGCTTAGAATAGTCTATGTGTGTTGTAGCTCATTTCTATTCTTGCCTTAGGTTATCCTGTCGCCGTTGACGAAGACATATCGTCTGAATCAGTTCGGTGTTCTATTTCTGGTCTAAAGTGTGGACTTTAATCGTATAGGTTATGGTTTTCAAGGCTTTCAATGCCAGTGAATGGTTTATTCTTGTTATGGATGAGATTTCACATGCCAAATACTATGTTTATTTTGCGTTCCTGATATACATGTGTTATTTTGAGATTTGTGTATTCTACGTATATGTAGGAAGTACCGTATGCGTATAAAATATGAACATATATTTGCCATGATTAATTGTCATGTACTTATGCTAATTGTATGTGTGGCAACTCCTTAGTAAAAAGGAATTGTCCAAATGTGTGTATTTCAACATACGTCATGTATGTTGAACTATGTATTCTAAGTGTTTGTAGAAATGCCTGAATGAACTAAAGTGTAATATATTATACTATTTGTGGGCGTTGAGAAGCGATTCTCAACACTCCTATTGATGTGTAGGATTTACCACATGCAAGTCATATTCCTTGTTGTTTAATTTCAAGTCTTGCTTATGCTTAAATCCATGTTAAGTTGATATTCTTCAAATGCTTACGTACTACATGATTTAAGTTGTTGTTCCATTACTATTCTAAATTATAGATATGAATATCTGTTGTAGTGGAATGTGTGTGGGACTATGAATAGTCCAGGAAATCGGTAATCGGCCTTGAGATCGTGGCTGAGGTTGCTTTCGCCACGTAGGACGTGATTAGACGAACCCGAGTCGTATTAGAGTTGTCGGCAGTGGTCTGGCCACGCGGAGTGTTTGCGCACTCTATGTCGTTCAACCCAACGTGCACTCGTGCTAGTCGAGTTCGTCAAGTAACCCCATTGTCCAATGTATGTTCACCATGTATGGACGTGACTGTTTGAATCTAGGGTACCGAACTTACCAATGAAATCCTGTTAACCATAGTGCAAAATTGTACCATTCCATTAACAAATTGAAATGCTAATTAATATCAAGTCACTAGTAGAAATTCTATGCAGTTCCCTTATGGTACATGTGTTAAACAGGTCTGGTAATCGAACCATTGCTCTAGTGGTTCGCCACATGAATAAGATATATCCCAAAAATTGAGTGCATCTAACTCTCATAGGCATCCGATTTGTGGCCTGCAGGAGTGGTTACAGTAGTTGTCGACATTCAATTAATAAAATTCACAAAGACTGGATGGTCAAAATTGTCCATTCATTGAGATTTATCAACGGCATTGATTACGTGATATGTTTACCATCAGGGGAACCGCATAGAACTTTAAACTACGGGCTGCATATTTAGCACTCCTTGTCCCTAGAATGGAAAATATTATATAAATTGTCCCCCACTAATATTTGAAATCATCAAGCTAATTTATATTATTTTATTTGTAGGAAAAAAAAAAACTTAAGAATTTACATTATTTAGATTCTTAGTTTAATTATTAAATAACGAGTCAAGTCGAATCTGGTCGTTGAGTCAACTCGACCCGGCTAATTCTTCAAGTTGAGTTTTTGCACTTTTAAACTATGAGAGTCCGGTTATTTATTTATTTATTTCAGTACTTTGATGACTAAAGTTGTTGTATTGTACACAGCAAGAGAGGGTCTATCCTTCCATGATGTGTCCTATGGGAAATATAGTTGACCCACATAAGCCACATCGGTAACTTGAATATAGACATTTGAGTGATGCTTTCTAACACCAGTTCTTCATAGGTTCACTTGATACATGGGTTAAGCAGATTTTTGGAGTAAAACTCACCATGAGGCATGCTAATGAATTGTAATATCTTACACATTAGCCTACATTGTTGTGTTCGGTGCATGCAAGTATGTGTTGCTGCAAATAGCATTCCTTATTGCAACATTTGGAATACGATGCCTTTGAGGCACCAATGTTTTCGGAACCTTGTTCACCAAAAGTATATCAATGTTTTTATGTGATTCCTTAGTATTTAAAGATTTTTGTTTTATTTTCACTTTGTTAAGAGATAAGAAATAAATTTCTTTTGGTGTTGCCTTATTTAGATTTAGATATTTATTCATTTTTATTTTTGTTAATTAGAATGTGAAAGATTTCTGATAATATGCGTAGTTTAACAAAATGCGGATTTGCTGCTAAATTTCTAAACCTAGGTGGCGGTCAGGTTGATGTTTTCAAGAAATGCATCCCATTCATCAGTTTTCTGAGATTATTTTAGAACATGTGATAAAAAATGAGCTCTTTGTGGGGCCAAAATATAAGTCTTAGTTATGCTACTATTTGTGTTTTCAGTTCAAGTTGAAATTAGAAATGATATACATGGCATGACATGTACATGTATACATCACTGTCGAAGCCAAAGAAGGCTTCAACGGTTAGGAATTTACCTGCCCACTTTTTTCCTTTAATGTGGCTCACTTGAGTCTTGGATGCTCCTATTTTTTGTCTCAAGTCCTAAAATAAGCTCACAAAATGAATGGACTGATAAATTTATCAGTAGGCCATACTTATGTTTTAAGCACGGTAACTTTTTACAGAAGGCTTTCACAGAAAATCTGCACTGGATTAAATGAATGAATTTAGCTTCTGATGAAATATAGAACATTAATGTGGGAGCCGAAAGTGGCCTGAGTTCACCCATTTATTGTCAATAACAACGTCATATGATTAATCAGATCTTGGATAAGTTCTCATCCAAAGTAGCATCGGTTGTACGTTGTACGGTTTAGATCAGAATAAATGTTTGGCACGTGTATAATAGTTATTTGAATGAGCATGAACAACCATACTTCGTGAGGTTTTTTTCTCTCTCTCATTTTTTTGGTTAACTGTATATCGTTGTATCCATGTTTAATCCCAGACACGAAGAATAAAGACAAGGTTTCAACTATAGGTGTCCAATCTTTACCATTTCGTGTGGTCCACTTGAGTCTTGAATCTGACTAATGTTAAAGCTAATGTACTTAACGTAAGCTGGATGGGATGTCACATAGTTATGATGGTGGGCCACGGGTTAATTATTGCAATAAATGGTATGGTAAATTTTGGGAACCAGATTGGGTAGTGACACCAGTCATGCTATGTGACAACTATAATGAATACATTTTATCCATACTCTCCTTTCATTTTTCAATATCATTTTAGGAGATGAGCCCAACAATGAACTCACAAGACAAGAAACAATGGTAATTGAAGTCTCATTATAAAAAATTTCTTTGGGGCACAAAAGTTTCAGATCAAGCACATATTTGTGTTTTCCCTTCATTTAAATCAGTGTGACCTTATCATCAAACAAACATTACAATAGGTCTTACGAAAGTTTCAATGGTGGGTGTTGTTATGGTTGAGGCGGAAAATGGAAAATGAATTACTTAAAGATAGGCTTAAGGTGCATTACGATGTTGCTGTCTTTAAGGCGATATTCGCACCCTACTGGTGATTAAACCAATTTGCATGAGGGTTACAGCAAATCCGTCTCTAAGATACAATAAGCTTCTTCTCCAAGACCGGAGAAATGTGGGTTTCGGCCTGCAAAACCAAAAAATCGCACCCCGAACATACTTTTACAGTATACACCCCTGACTTCTGTGCTGTTACAATTTACCCCCTGAAAACTGTTTACAATTTACTTCTTGAAAAACTGTTTACAATTTAGGGCATGAAAACTGTATCTTTCCAAAAACGAAAATGGAGAAGAAGAAGAAGATGGAGAAGAGATTGTTGGAATTGTGAATTCTGATTGACCCAAAGATGTGTTTATATAGAATCACGAGAGATGTTAAAGACCATTTTCATGAAAAGATATTTTCTTCTATGGTATTTTTCAACAACGGTGGTGTCTTTTTAACAATGGCATCCCTCCATTTCAAATTCAAATGATACTCCCTTTACCAAGAGGCATCATCATTCACAAATGAATGGTCACCAACGATCACCAAAGCCACAACCCTTTTCTCAAAAATTCTTTATAAATTAAAATTCATTTTCTTTCTTATTTTGAAAAAAAAAATCCAGCAATCCCCCACTATTTTTCAAAATACAAAGATCAGGATATGTAAGGAAAATACGTGCATAAGAAAATATGTCTTATAGACTTGAACATTCACTTAGTGTAAACAAATCAAAGTTGAATCAGAATCCTTAATGACTATGGTCTTGAACTAAGTATTCTATATAACACAATCGGACATGTTACACACACATATATTTCAATTGTCATGTATTCTAAAATTATAGCACATTAACGGCCTTGTGCTCTGTCCTGAATTCATGAGTTCATGAGAGTAGCCAAAACTCTCGAACATCAGGAAGTGGCCCCACTTCTACTACTCATATAGGTGAGCTTTTATGAATGCCCATGTAACTATAGCACCTTTGAAAGAACTCATTAAGAGCAGCAGCTCATCCTCTTTTTTATCATTACAGGTACCCAACACTATATATACATCCAGGAATAAGATAGATAGAAAACGTATAATGCTGCTTCAGACACTTCCTGTGAGGTACTTTGCCCATTGAACCAATTAACTTTAGTTGGGTTTTCCTTATCCGGTGTCTGTGAAATTGACTTAAGTTTCATTCCTCTTGATGTTCTACTGACAACATCCCTTGCCAGTCCCTTGATGAACGGGTCCGCTAGATTCTGAATAGATCGCACATATTATATTGTTATAACATCATCACCAAATAGTTGCTGCACAAAACTATGCGTTAGACTGATATGTTTAGATTTTCTATTATAAGTCATGTTATATGCCTTTGATAGTGTTGCTTCTCTATCACAGTAGATAGAAACCGGTGGTAAAGGCCTTACCAATAGTGGTATTTTTAATAACATGTTTCTTAACCATTTTACCTATTTACTACTAGCCGCCAAAGCTATAGATTCAGATTTTATGGTAGAGTGAGATATGCAAGTTTGCTTCTTGAATTCCTAAGAAATGGTAGTTCCTCCAAGTGTAAAAATTCATCCACTGGTAGACTTGGATTCATTAAAATCAGTGACCCAACTTGCATCACTATACCCTTCAAATACACTAGGGTCACCAAAAAACCATAGTTAATTATTTTTCTCAAGTATCTGAGTACTCTAGAGACAACATTGTAACAATTTAAACTTGGATTACTTGTAAACCTACTCAATTTATCTACTGCAAAAGCAATATCAGGTCGAGTAGAAATCATAGCATACATAAGACTGTCAATCATCTTGGAATACTCTAATTGAAATATACTATGACCTTCCTTTTTAATTAACTTGGTATTAGAATCAAAATGAGTAGAAACTCGGTTCTTATCATAGTGATCAAAATTTTTAAGTATCTTTTCAACATAATGTGATTGAGATAGAGTTATACCATCATTATTTCTTAATAACTTGATACCTAAAATCACATTAGCTTCACCCATATCCTTCATGTCAAAACTAGATGATAAGAATCTTTTAGTGTTATTTATAACTTCTAAACATGTACCAAAGATTAACATATCATCTACATAAAGACATATAATTACTCCTTTATTATTAGAGAATTTTGAATATACACATTTATTAGATTCATTAATCTTAAAGCCATATAAGCTGACTACTTTATCGAATTTTTTATACCATTGCTTAGGTGCTTGTTTAAGTCTACATAGCAACTTGATCAATTTATACACTTTATTTTCTTGTCCTGAAACTATAAAATCTTCTGGTTGCTCCATATAAACCTCTTCATCGAGGTCACCATTTAGAAAAGCTGTCTTTACATCCATCTGGTGGATTTCTAACTTATAAATGGATGCTAGAGCAACTAAAACTTGGATAGTTGATATCCTTGCTACTGGAACATATATATCGAAAAAATTAATACATTCTTTTTGTATAAATCCTCTAGTCACTAATTTGGCCTTAAACTTTTCCGTGGTTCCATTTGGTCTTAGTTTTCTTTTGAAAATCTTATTGGTTTTTATCTTAGGGGCAAATAAAAAAGTTTTCATATTCTTTTTTGCAATATAGAATTCATCTCATCGTTTATAGCTTCCTTCCTAAATAAAGCATCTTGAGATCTAAGGGCATCATCTATTGTTATCGGATCATTTTCTATGTTATATATCAACATGGTTTCCTCTGTTATATTATCTTTATCTCATTCTATTAACAAAAAGTAGAAGTCGGGTCCAAAAGATATACCTGCTCTGATCCTCTTGGTCCTTCTAGGTTCTATGTCCTCTTTATCAAGACTGCTGATATCTTGATCAGGTATCTGAGAACTGCTGCTTATATTAGAGTCTTGAGAACTTATCACTTTTCTAATTATAGAAGAGAATGAGTTTTTATAAAACTCGTCATCTCTAAATTCTATTGTGGTGTTTACCGGGATCGCATGATTAGATTCTATAACTAGAAGTTTGTAAGCCTTACTATTTTGTGCATATCTTATGAAAATACACTCAAGAGATCTCAACCCTATCTTGAGCCTTTTAGGATCAGTAAGCCTAACTAAGGCTCTATAACCCCATCCCGTAAAGTATGAGATGTTAGGAATCATATTCTTCCATAGTCCATATGAAGTTTTATGAGTCTTAGAGTGAGGTATTCTATTAAAGATATAACAGACAATTAATAGGGCTTCTCCCCAAAATTCTAAACTTAAACCTGCATTATTGAGCACAGAGTTTACCATGTCTATAAGAGACCTGTTTTTTCGTTCTGCTCTCCCATTTTATTGAGGTGAATAGAGAGCTGTAATTTGGTGAATTATACTATGAGTTTTGCAAAACTCCGAAAATTCTAAAGATGAATATTCTCCTTCCCTGTCCGACCTTAGACTTTTAATCTTTTATTCTAATTGGCTCTCAATTTTTACCTTGTATATCTTGAATTTTTGTAGTGTCTTATATTTATTCTTCAATAGGTATACTAAGATATAACGGGAGAAATCATCTATAAAGGTTATGAAGTACCTCTTTCCCCCTCTTGTTATTAAACCACTCATTTCACATATGTCAATATGAACTAGGTCTAGGTGTTGTGATTCTCTTTTCACATTTAGAAACAATTTTCTAGTTATTTTGGATTGTACACAAATACTACATTTATCATTAGGTTTTGTATACTTAGGGATTAGATTAAGATTAGACATATTATCCATACTATGATAACTAATATGTCATAATCTAACATGTCAAACATCATGTGAATCAAGCATATAAATGAAAGATGAATTTTCATTTATAAGGTTCAATTTGAACATTCCATTGCATACATAGCCCTTCCCTACATATACTACATTTTTAAACACAATCAATTTATCGAATTTAAATAGGAGTCTGATCCAAACTTAGTCAGTAGACTAGTTGATATAGGATTCTTCCTAATATCCGGTACATGCAGCACATCGTTCAGAGTAATGACTTTTCCGAAAGTTAGATTAAGACGTACCTTCCCTTTTCCTACAACCATGGATGTGGAGGCATTCCCCATATATAGTTCTTAATTATCCCCCACTAATTCGTAGGAATTGAACATGTTGTAAGTTCTATAAACATGTCTGGTAGCGCCAGAATCTACCCACCATTCAACATCCTCATTTACCATATTAACTTTAGAGACGACATCTGTCAGATTCATGTCTTCCGTCATATTGACTTGGCGTTTCTTTTATTACATTTTCTTTTTGTATTTTCGGCAGTCTTTCTTAAAATGATAAGGAATTTTATAAAAGAAGTATGGACCCTTATTGGATGTGTTCTTTTTGAACCCTTGGTTATTAGGTTTGAGCCGATCATCTTTCTTTAAAGATGGTTTCTTCCATTCCTGATTCACACTATTCTCGACTATATTAGCATTACTTAGGGCCTCCTGTTGTTCTTCATTTTTGTCATGGAGCCTAAATTCTTCTTATATTTAAAGAAACATTAGGAAGTCCTCTAAGAACATTTTCTCTTTTTTCTGTTTCAAAGATTTTCTAGCATCCTTCCATTTAGGTGGAAGTTTAGTAATAATGGTAGATACTTGGAAGGGTATGTCGCGATTAGTGCTATAAGCAATAATATGTTGGATGATGAGTTGTAACTTATGTACTTAATTAAGGACAGGTTTTTCATACAATATTTTGAATTCTAAAAACTGACTTACAAGGAATTTTTTGTTGCCTTCGTCCTCTGATGTGTATTTGGTGAGCAGCGCCTGCCACAAATCCTTAACAGTCTTCTTTTGACGATAAACAACATAAAATAAATTAGAAAAAGCATTGAAGATATGACATTTGCAAAGATAGTCGTTCCGCTCCCAATTTTGTCTCTTTTGAATTTGTTCCAACATATCATTGTCAGGTGAAGGAGGATCTTGAGTGAGCACATGATCCAACTTGTGTGATGTGAGTAAGAGATGGACCCTCAATTGTCATCATCGAACGATGTAATTCGAACAAAGTTAGGATGACCCATAGAAGAGGCCATTATATCGCCTTAAAATTGTTATGATTGAGGCAGAAAATAGAAAATGAATCACTTAAAGATAAGATTAAGGCGCGTTACGATGTCACTATCTTTAAGGCGATATTCGCACCATACTTGTGATTAAACCAATATGCGAGAGGGTTACAACAAATCCGCCTCCATGATACAATAAGCCTCTTCTCCAAGACTGGAGAAATGTGGGTTTTAGCCTGTAAAATTGAAAAACCGCACCCTGACTTCTGTGCTGTTACAATTTACCCCATGAAAGCTGTTTGCAATTTATTACTTGAAAAGTTGTTTATAGTTCAGTGCCAGAAAACTGTATCTTTCCAAAAACGAAAATGGAGAAGAAGAAGAAGATAGAGAGGAGATTGTTGTAATTGTGAATTCGGATTAACTCAAAGATGGGTTTATATAGAATCACAAGAGATGTTAAAGACCCTTTTCATGAAAAGACATCTTCTTCCATGGTGTCTTTTCAATAATGGTGGTGTCTTTTCAACAATGGCATCCCTCCATTTCAAATCCAAATAATGCTCCCTTTACTAAGAGGTATCATCATTCACAAATGAATGGTTACCAAAAATCACCAAAGCCACAACCATTTTCTCAAAAATTCCTGATAAATTAAAATTCATTTTCTTTCTTATTTTGAAAAAAGAAACCCAACGGGTGTCATTATTCCCACGGTTTCCTTGGGTGTGGTATAGTTGAACTTTGCATATACTTCATTTTTTTTGGCTAGTATCATAAAATAAGCTCTAAAAAGGGATGGGCAGTGTGGATATAAAACACATATATCATGGTGGGCCCCACAGCCCAACACCACCTAGTGGGGTGTTGTTCGGGTCACCACCCAATCTGCTTTTGACATTCACTTTTGGTAGATGTATGAATCGCTATTCTTCGTAGGTTAACTTGATGCATGGGTATAGGCAAATTTTTGGATTAAAACTCACCACGAGGTGTGTTAAGTGCTAATGAATGATAATATCTTACACATTTATGAAAGGTGCCTATGCATGGGTATAGGCATATTTCAAAAAAGACCCAGATTTTGACTTTCATAAATACCCTGGTCTTTTTTGAAAGGTCTTTAGTGGCGAGAGTTTTTGCATACTTTTTACCATAAAGTCCTTATATTTATAATACTATCATACCTCGTAAGGTTTCCGTAATTAGAGTAGATATCAATCTCTCGGGATCCGTAATCCTTGATACTTCTAGATTCTTGGAGATCTTAATCTTATCTTCCGAAAATCTCGGATAGAGATCCAGAGTTTTTTTTAGGTAAGTCCCGGATATGGAGCAATATAGCTCGGCCGACACTTATCTCTTCAACACAATCGCGCCGAGACATGTTTTACAGCAAATTCTCCATCTACTTTATTGACCGACCTAATCTTTGGGTCGGACTAAAATTTGGACAGCTCTAGAGCCAACTCATATTAAGTCGGTTTGGGCTTTCCTTTGCGAGGTTTCTGATTGGGCCTTGAGGTGCACTTCCTCCCTTAGAGGTCTCACTTTATGGCTCAAGAAGCTTAGGCTACGACTGGGTCAGATACCTCACGATCCGAGCTACGTCTCTCCATCTAACATTCTTATGGACTTTGAGCCTTACTCGAACTCGGTGTCCGATGAGTCCGAGCCATTGCTTCACTGCTCTTCCGATTCTCAAGCCGACTCAAGGACTTGTTATATATTTTTTCCTCCAACATATGTCATTGGATGATGAGCCTACATTGTTGTGTTTTTAAGAATAAAAAAATAATAATAATAAATTTCAAAAATAAAAGCTATTTTTAGAAAGTAAATAAATATATTAATTATTTAAACTTCCCATAAATAGTGTGTATAGCCAGTCGGTAAGAGAATGGATTTTTGCTTATGCAACCAGGGTTCAAATCTCCTCAAGCACTGTCCGCGCGCGCGTGGCTTGGGCTGTAGGGCTGCTTGGGCGCTTTTGGCACTTTATTAGGTGCACTTAGCACTTTGAACTTCGCATCGTCGCAAGGAGCTAAAAGATAGTCTTTTTGACACATGGTTCAAACTTTTTTGACCATGGTACAATTGGAATTGAACGAGAGTTTATCCTGATGTTTTATGACCTTTGTTGATTAAGAGTAATTGTGACATAATTGTACATGTGTCACCTATGCCATGTGTCGCTTATGTGGATACAGTTTTTCCTGTCGGATAACTGCTCCTGTCTGAATGAGTACAAAAATAACTACCATAAGACAAAGAGTTATGTCCTTTCATGAAAAAGTAATTATTTGCTGTGAATGGGTATGGATTTCATAAAGAGGCACTTTAGCACCTCTTCAGGAAGAAATCCTTAACCTTTCAATTGATATAAATCCTAGATACTATAATCCAGAAGCAGAAACTCTTAATCATTGATATTATATCATCTTCTGTGCAATTACTCTTGATCTAATCTCTTACTGAATATTTTCTGAACGTCTTAAGGCATATCAGTGTAAAAACTAGAGATATGTTCAACACTTAAATGTGCAAATTTTCGTGTTGAAAAACGGATTGAGAGTTCATTGTATCCTGAAGACAATTTGCAGATTTCCTTCGTTTGCACTTGCTGGAATTTTCAGAAAAGGGGCAGCAAATCTGTCTTGAGAAATCGATTATTCAAGTCGAGCCTTGAACCCGATAGATCTGACCGTTTTCTTCTATCCTCCATTGTGTATTGAATTTTCTAACATACATGAAGAATACTCTTTTATTAAAATTTTATCAATTTATTTCTTTATTTTTTGCTTTTTCCTTTCAATTGAATATATTTGTTTATTTACTGTTGTTGTGCGGCACATGGATAAAAATTTCTAATAAAAAATTCCAATATTTCCATAAAGTTTGAAAATTACAAAAAAAATGCAATTAAAAGTAATGACATTAAATTCTAATTAAAGTTTACTGTTAATGTGGGAGCAGCTAGTGACCTGAATTCACCTAACCAGTGTAAATAACAAGATTATATGATTAATCTGATCTGAGATCAGTTCTCATCCAATGTGGGCACATGTAGTACAGTTTAAATCAGAGCAAATATTTGCCACGTGCACAATAACTACTTGAATGAGACTGTTCAGTCATATCACGTGAGTGTTCTGTTTTTTCCTTTTCTTTTTATTTTTTCTGGTAAACTACATTATCTTCTTTTACACGCGGGGCGTGAGAAATCACCGGTTAGCAGAAGTCCTGCGAAGAGGTTTCAACAGTGGATGTGTGGCCGTAATCTGTCTGATTTTAAGGGTAACGCCATGATGAATGGATTGAAAGTTACACAGGAATAATAGTTGGGCCACTTAGCTTTTGGTCGCACGCGCTCCTTACTGCAACAAGCGGCATGAGAAATTCACCTACTCTTATTCGGGTGGTAGATTCTCAGGAGTTCCAACACCTGGTCAAGGGTTCGAGTATCCATAAGTGGTGAAATTCCACTATGGTTTGCGTCTGTAATAATAATAAAAAAAAAAGAGAAAAAAATTCACGGAAGCAGATTAGGGGGCTCCACTATAATGTATGTATTTTATCAACACCATCCATTCCTTTCGTCAGGTCATTTAAGGGCATGGGCCCAAAAATGAAGCCTATCTGAAGCTCGTGGACCACACGAAGGAAATAGTCTGAAAACAACACCAACTGTTGAAAACATGAGAAAATTATCACTGTAAACATCACCTTTTATCCAGCTTCTTTTCTTTACAGCCCAAAACTTATCTTTTCAACTTAGGTAGAGCATTTGAGGATTTTCGTCCTTAAATGCTCTGGCCATACCTGAAAGGTCTAAGTTGAGAAGGTAAGTTTTGGACGACTTAAAAAAAAAGAAGCCGGATAAAAGGTGGCGTCTACAGTGATAATTTTTTTGTTGAAACATTCACAGGACGCACAAAAATGTTTATTTTCCATCCAACCAGCTTATAAGGCTACACTGACCCACCTGGGTGAAGATAAAACACAAATATCCGCTTGATCTGAAACTTTTGTAGCCCTAAGAGATTTTTAACAGCATGTATTAAATCACCACTGTTTCGTGGGGCGTGGTCCACTTGAGCCTTTGATGTGATTCATTTTTGGGCTCATGCTGAAAATGAGCTGTAAATAGGGCTGGACGGCATGAAAATAAAACAGATATATCAAGTGTTATTGGGTTCCACCCAATAAGCTTCCGAAACTCACGTCTTTGCCGTCAGTGCAAGTGGCAGGCAGATGTATGAATCGCGTCCGTCAATCTACTGGCCTATAAAGTCCCATCCATCTGATCAATGACTTTCAAACCGACCGTAGAAGTAGAAATCATCTCAACAGTCATTTAATGAGTTGTATGATAGGTTTAATTTACTAAAAATAAGCCATCCAGGTTCGGTATCAGAAGATGAACGGACCATATTGATACATCACCCTACCACGTGCAGTGGTCTACCATATTCCACTACACCGGGCCCCAACGTATCATCTTTCCATCGAAGAAGGGCGCGGATTGGATACTGACAAGGTCAGTAGCCAAATCGCTACTGAAGTGACGTCACCAAGTTATGTGGACCCCACCATGATGCATGTGTTATATCCATACCGTCCAACCATTTTTAGAGATAGTTTTATGGCATTACAAAGAGAATGGGATAGATCTAAAGTTCAAGCGGACCCCACCATAGAAAATAGTGGGGACAGTGACATCCACCGTTCAAAACTTCTTAGGGGCCACAGTAGTTTCCAATCAAGCTTATATATTTTTTTTTCACTTCATCTATCTCTATGTTAACTTATGAATAGGTTGGATCTCAAAAATACATCACGGTGGGCCCTATAAATGTTTCAACGGTGGGTGTGACTGCTCCCACGGTTTTCTGTGGTGGGTCCACTTGAAATTTAGATCTATTTCATTCTCCTTTTAATGCCATAAAACGATCTCTAAAAATGGTTGGACGGTATGGATGCAACACATGCATCATGGTGGGGTCCACAGAGCTCGGTGACGTCACTTCAGTAGCGATTTGGCTACTGACCTTGTCAGTATCCAATCCGCGCCCATCGAAGAAAGACTCGGGCGGACTAGGTGAGATCCCGGCCATATCAAAGACGGTGCGGCCCTTAACGGGGAGCCCACCTTGATGAATCTATTATGTATCCATGCCGTCCATACGTTTTTCCAGAACATTTTATTGCATGAATACAAAAATTAAGAATATCTAAATCTCTGGAGGACCATACTCTAAGAAACAGTGTTGATTCAACTTTCTACCATTAAAAATTCTTAGTGCGAAAATTAATGTTTTATAGTGTTTATTTTCAAACCAATCCGTTTATAAGCTCAAATAATAATTGATTAAGGTAATAAATAAATATCAGATTGAACCAAAGTTACATATCCCATAAATGGTTAATCACCAATTTTTCATATGGTATGGTTCTTCTGATAATTGGATCTGCTCCATTTTTGGTATTATGATATAAAATGATCTGAAAAAAATTATGGACGGCATGGATAAAGAATAGATACATCAAGGTGGGCCCACGGTAAGAACCGCACCGTGTTTGGTGAGTCGGAGACTCACCTAATCCGCTCCCCGAAAGGACCGGCTAAAGCCGGTTTAAAAAAAAGCGCGCCGAATAAAACCGTCGAAAGTTACTCTCGACTTCCTTCACCATCATCCAAATCAAACCCTAAACGATTGTACGGAAAACGAAGTCAAGGAAGGAGGAGGAGTACAGGAGGTATGTACACGCAAAATCCCCCTCTCTGTGAGTGGGGCCCAGTGCTCTACGATCGTGACCGTTGATAACTAGCCATGTCGTGTGCCCACAGTCTATGGACAGCACCCCTAAGATCTCCCACCTTGGATGATCCCAACCCAACTCCACTTTCAATTCATGGCTCGTAGATAGATTGCCTATGCCGCGACTCAGGATCACTGGCGTTTTCGCCCCACTGGGCCCACATGCTGAGACGATCTGATGATCTGAACCGTCCATGTTCTCTGTTCTGACACTACTGAACTATGATCTTATAATCACGCTTTAACGATGATCCTGATCTTTGATTTCTTGGAGCTGAATGTGAGCCATTGAAAATTCTCTTTTCAATGTTCTAAATTCATCTAATGGTTAGAATCCTCCGATTGAGGTAATTTCTTATGGTAGCCCATAAAGCATAGTACTCAGAACATGGACAGTCCCGATCATTGTACCATCTTAGCATGTGTAACACGGCTGGGCGACGTAGGCTGGCGATCCTGAGTTGCAGGATGGACTGAGAAGAGAAATTGAACAAATGCTCACATTGAACTGTATAAAATAAAAATAAAAAAAGAGCTCAATATTAGAAGGTAGGATCATGCAATATTGCTTATGGTCCACCTAATCTATGCTTCATGTCTTTGACAATGTTGGTTTTGTAAATCACTAGAAAATTAGTACATACCAGATGAACGATGGAGTAAGCAATGTCTTATGTGTTCACATCATCGGATTGATATATATGCAATCTTGATTTGTTTGTATACATGCATTTCCAATTTGGGAATTTGAAATAGTGCAAAATTGTATCATTCCATTCAATAAAGTGGAATGCTATAATAGGCAAGTCACTATGTAGAAGTTCTATGCAGTTCCCTTAAAGGTATATGTGGCAAACAGGTCTGGAAATCAGAACAATTGCTCTAGTGGGGTACCACGTGAATAGGCAATATCCCGAAAGTCGAGTGCATCTGACTCTCATAGGTGTCCAATGAGCGGCCTGCAAAAGGAGTGGTTAGAGCAGTTGTTGACATTCAATTAGTAAAATTCATAAAGACTGGATGGTCAAACAGTCTTGATCACATGACGTTTTTGCCACATATACCGTGAGGAGGGGAACTGCATAGAACTTCACATTGTGGGCTGCATATTTAGCACTAATCATCCCCAAAATGGAAAAAAAAAATGATGTAAATTGGCTCCCATTAATATTTGAAATCATCAAGGAAATTTACGTTATTTTAAATTTGAGAGAGAGAGAGAGAGAGAGAGAGAGAGAGATGTAGGAAACAAGCTTTAAAATCTAGGGTAATTAGAAATTAATATAACATGCACATTATAAATGTCCAGCTATAAATTAGCATTGCATACCAAACTAACAGGAAAATTTTATAGGATAGCTATATGTCCATCCATGCCTTATGGGGTAGAACATTGGGTAGTTGAGGAACAACATAGTATGAGAATAGCGGAAATGAGGATGTTAAGATGGACGAGTGACAAGATGATGAAGAATAGAAATAAAAAATGAAATGCAAACTTATGAGTAGCGCTAATAGTTAATAAGATGAGGGAAAGTTGAGTTAGATGGTTTGGGCATGTGCAACGGAGACCAAGAACTACCCAGGTTGGAATGATTAAGATGGATCAAGTTGAAGGCTCTAAAAGGGCAAGGGGAAGGCCTTGGAGGATATGGATGGAGGTAGTAAAAAAAGACTTGATGAGCTATGGTTTAATTGAGGATATGGGCCTTGATAGAGTGGAATGATGGAATGCAATTCGTGTGTAGCCAACCCCAATTAGTTCAGATATGATGATGATACATTATAAATGTCTCCCTAAAAAAATGGAATTTGTTCGTGTTATGTTTTTAAAGTTATAGAAATAGAGATGATATGAAGGAAGATATAATAAACTAGAAGTGCTCACTTCCACTCCGGGTTCTCTTGTTCAACTAGTGCCTTTACTGTTGGATTTCATCTATGGTTGAAATTTCAAGAGAAGAATCTTTTCAATCTGTGCAAATCAGTTACTTTCAAATAGACTGGTTATCCAGAAAAAGCAATGCTCAATAGTTAAAAAATAAAAACTGGGTAATAGAGGTGGATGTGCAATAACCAGAAGATCTTGTCTCAAACCTAGGTAATAGAGGGTTGCAATGGTTGCCTTTTTTTAAATGCTTCTCTTCATGGGGGAATTTTTGAGCCATCAGATTAAATTCTGTGACTTTGCTGCTGGTTTGATGTAAACGGTGCTGTCCACCTACATAGATACGAACACTTCTCTAATAATAATTTTTTAAAAATACCATAAAATTGAAATTTTAAATTTTTATTCCTTATCTATAAAGTATTCCTTTTAGTCGTGGAAATTCCATTTGGAAGCAACGCATCACATGCCAACTGGTCTCAAGCCTGGGTAAAGGAAGAAGTGTTGATGTCATGTAGGTAGTCAACCATACAATTTTTGTGAAGCCATCATGATAGTTGCTATTTTTGAGTTTAAGTGTGACTGGGAAAACATGATTTGTAATGCTGACCCAAATAGTCAGGAAAGGGTTGGGATGATGATGATGATACTTTTTGAGTTGCACAGAAATTGAACCAGTCAGCTGTGATGATATGGCTGATCATTTTCATGGTCTGTGATGGTATGTCCTCTATTGGAATGTCTGATGATGCAAACAATATATTTAATACTATTGCATAATGCAGTAGAGGCGTCATTTTGGATGTCGATACATCCAACACAGAACATAAAAAACATTAAAACACCAGCTATATCATTAGTCTGACATGATTTGTTTAACGTATCCTACTACATTGGTGGAAACTTTCAATATATGCATGCCATCCTTTCCTTTTTTTTAAAAGATTCTGTTGTTTGTTTATACAGAAGCAATGAAGCTTGCTGGTTTGAAATCTGTGGAGAATGCCCACGAGGAGTCAATTTGGGCAGTTACTTGGGTCCCAGCTACTGATGCCCGGCCCGCACTTTTGCTGACGGGATCTCTTGATGAAACTGTGAAACTCTGGCGTCCTGACGAGCTCATCTCAGAGGGTACCAATACTGGTCACTGCCTTGGTGTCATCTCTGTGGCTGCCCATCCTTCAGGAGTCATTGCGGCCTCAGCTTCTTTGGACAGCTTTGTCCGTATTTTTGATGTCGATACCAATGCCACAATCTCAACTCTTGAGGCCCCACCATCTGAAGTCTGGAACATGCAGTTTGATCCTAATGTAAAATTCTCCCTTCACACCTTTGACCCTTTTATTTTATTGTTTTTCCATTCTTTCTTTCCATTTAATCTCTGTCTACCTCTCTCATTCTCGATAATAGAGGAAGTTGTGATTTGAGTCTCCTCTAAATCTCATTATGAAGTCGTGCACCACAAGTGCTATTCCCCTTTGACACTCCCATACTTCACTCAAACAAACGCATGCATCTTTGATAGACATCAAGCACATTAATTTTGATACTTTTAGACATGGTCACATGTATCACAACCATGATACTTCAGCTTTTGTAGCACTTATTTGTTTTGTGAATAAAAACCCAGAATTACCAGCTTTCTTAGCACTCCTGAACATCATATTTCTGCAATATAAAATGCTAGAAGTTACAGCAGAAAAACCATTTATCTATACCCTAAATAACGCAAGCGGCTTTTGGACATTTTTCTCCCAACAATTAGTTTCCATAGGGTGGAGGCCTTTGGATATTCAAAAGACATGGGATGACATCGCAAATGAAGGTAGGGGTATTTTGGGAACTAGAGAATGTAGCTGTTGTCAGTCTAACAGCTCAGACTTCACTTGCAAAAAGTGTGCAACGGCTTAAATTTTACCCACATGAAGCATGCTAGTAGCGCTCTCCTTTTCTCTGCATATAGCCTGCTCCGATGATACTCCCGGGGAGTTGTTCCACAAAGGTTTTGTAGGGCCCACCATGAAGATGGTGTGAAATCCACTCCATAATCGAGTGCACATTTGCACCTCCTCATGCTAGGGCGTTAGCTTGAAAACGAGGTAGATCTAAAACTTGAGTGGGCCATAGCACTAGAAAAAGGTTGTGATGGATCGCCTACCGTTGAATGTGTAGCGTGTAGCCACACACTTCCCTTCGTGTCTCTCCTTTTTTCTCTCTCTCCTTGTGTGTCACACGTGTCTTAGCCCATAATAAAGATAGCAGAGCAGCGGGAAACTGGATGAGAATGAAATGGATATTGACCTTTACTTCTAAACAAATAAAGTCCAAAGCAATACTTGTTTTCCTTTTGGTCAGTGGTGCAGCTACTTCAAGAAGACCATGAATTAGGAGAAAATAAGCTTCTTTCTTCCTTTTTGTTTTTCTCCCTCTTTTTTTTTTTTTTCCTTGTGTTTTGGACTCCAAGGAGCCAAGTCTTCTACCTATGTATAGAAATCATGAAGAACGGAAGATGGACATTTCTCAAGCTGAAGATTCACTATCAATTTGCATCATCTGGTCAACTTATCGAGCCCTTTACCATGGATAAATAATCATTTTGTCTGAATGTCATTCAATACATTGGATGTAAGTTGACCAACTGACATAAAGCTTTTTGCATTTCTATGGAGAAAAAAGACATCTAGTAGGTAACAAATTTTCAGAATTTAGCCATGTTCTCATCACACCCATTGCTTTTGCTTATATGAAGGGGATTTTCTTCAAAAGACATGAAGGGATTTCCTTATAATGTAGTATTGATAAGAAACAAATGATTGTCCATCCTATTGTCTAGAGATCAAGCAATCATTGGATTTTCCAAAATCTGTAGTCATTTATGTGGCAACTTCTAGGCTTCTAGTGGAAAAAGGAAAGATGCATTCATGATGAGTGAAAAAAAAAGGGTGGCAAGAAGCAATGGGGAAGTGATTGCTGAGAAAATAACTTCTAAGGTTAGCCAATGAATGCATGAAATTGGCTGAAATAACCAATGTGCTAGCAACCTAGCAGAAGAGGAGCTGGATTGAGAAGCTATGGGTTCTTGGTGAATGGATGTCATCATCTCATGGAAGTTCCCATCAGCTGTCTGCTATGTTTTTCTTGATACCAGTGTGCAAATTCTTTTTTATTTCTTTTTATCTAGAATCCTCTAGCACTTTATTCACATCATCTGTTGTAAACTGTGCTAATAGTTGCAAAATCTATACTAATATGACCACTTAAAGTTTCAAATTCCACAGCTTTTTAAGTGATTTTCTTCATTTACAACTGAAGGTAAGACGAGCTTCTTTGATGTTGGTGAGTCCTAGAAAAAATTAGAAGGTTGCTTACGCACACAATGAAGAAGATAGGGGAACTTTGATTAGAGTCTGTTTGAGTGTCCTTACCTCTCCTTTCCCCTCATTTCTTTTTTCATGATCTTCATTAAACCAAAGGATGAGAACAATCAAAGATACATCAAAATCCCTAAGATACATTCTAAGCCTTTAAGTTATGGTACTTTGAAGGATCACATGACACAACATCGTATGCTCCCCCCTAATTATGCTCCACGCATAGGCAGTATTGTGTACTCTAACAGGGTTGAAGGACTGAAAGCGGATGAGAGGAAAACCCAATAGGACTTGTAACATTGTGGTTAGAAGGGATATGAAGGCATGTTCACTTACAGAGGATAGGGCTTTGGATCGAATTGATTGGCGAAACAAGATTCATAAAGCTGACTTGGGATAGCTGGTTCAAGGCAATGATGATAACAATGACAGTCATGATTGCGGCAACAATGCCACAAAAGAATCACTTATTCTCCGTATGCCTCAAACTTCATCTTACATTTGTTTAGATTTGTGCAAGATCTAAAGAAGAAAGGTGATAAGACTAGGAAATGATGCAGTTGAGTGTCTACTTTTCAACTCAACAGCCATGGAACTCTAAAGGCATTTTTTTACTATGAACTCAATGGTATTTTTAGCCTAATAATTTTAAGTGTCTCCAAAATCATACAAAGTCAAATTCTTTGAAAAAGATTTAGAAAAAAATGTCATTTTCAAAATGCCGATTTCCACGATATATTCTAAACAATAAACTAGCATGAGCATTCCAATAGCTTGGACAAGGCTAAAATTACAATGACGATGGTGGTGATTATGATGATGGTGAGTTAGCATGGACCTTCAAAATCCACTCAACCTAATTTATTTATGTTTTTGGGATAAAATGAATTTTCAATTTCCACAGGCTTTTGTTGAATGTTTGAGAAAGTACTCAGAAACTTCTCCCTGAAGCCAGTCGGTTGCAATCCAGGCTAAAAAGAGTTGTTAGCGTGGCTGGGCAGCCAGTCATACAACCTTTTACAATTCATGTATCAAATTTGATTGGCAAAATAGAATTTGTATAGCCAACCCCAAATAGATGGGACAAGATTGTGATGATAATGATGATGGCTATTTATATCTGATAAATATATTAAACTGATGCCAGATTTAAGAATATTGAGTTTTAGTTTGCATTATTTGTGTGAAGTCATCTTTGATAGCACTTTGGACAGCTTTTGTGAGTGGAGTGACATAGCTTTTGCTTGTGGCAAAAGCGGGATTGGTACGATCAAATCCCAACCTATGACTATGTACCAGAGATGACCCAGAATGGCCCCATCTGGTCATGTGTGGTAAGTCTCCACATAAATGAGTTTGAATTCTTGAAATAATGTGCATTTGGTGTACACTTGCAGAAAATACCCAGAAATAATGTATATGTGTAGGAACATCAACCATACACTAGTGCATGTATAAAACAGCAAGTACATACATTCGTATACATATATACGCAACCATACAGCTGTGTATACAGCCAGTCTTCATTAGCATGGTAATTTTGTAAGTCTTGTCATGTACTCGTCTTCATGTAGTTCTTTTAGTTTTCTTAGAAAGTCCAGATTCCTGCAGATCTTTTTTTAGAAAGTCCAGATTCTTGCCATCGTTTTCTTTCCTGCCATTGTTTTCTTTCTTTTAACAAGTCCAGATTGCAACTATTATACTAAGTAATTTGAGTAAAGAAAAAAAGGGGGTCTGCAGTCTACAAATATGGCTTTAAACCATCCAGATTGCAATCTTTCTGCTTTCTTTATTTATTCTTGCACATGGTTTTGTTGCAATTTCTGCATAATTTTTGGCTTCAAATCTAGATGCCGTACAACTAGTTCTTTAATCTAGTTGCATCTGGGATGATATACTAGAGTAAAAAATAACATGCCGACGATGGTGATTAAGATCACTGAATTCGATATTAGTCAGATATTTCTATGTTCTTTTTGTGCGTGCACGAAAGTTCAAACTTGGATGTGGGGATTTCAAGCTCTCTCTCTCTCTCTCTCTCTCTCTCTCTCTCTCTCTCTTTGATGCAGGACATGAAAATTAAATATGATATGCGAGATTTCAAGCTTAAGATCACGTTAGTTCAGAAATAATTACACAAATTCCATATCCCACATGAAAGTCCAAACATTCAATTAAGGGGAATCTATGCGGGTCCAGGCCTACACATGATAGGGCTGGGTCAATAAAAATTATGAATCAAACGATACTCAAAGATAAGAAATAATCATCCACATATGCATAGTATCAGTCCCTAATCCAAGGGATTCAGAAATTCTAATTCGGGGAACCCCAGGGTAAGAAAAGGGGCATAAAATTGGAGATTTGAGTAATTTAGGGTTAGGTTTAGGGATTTTGGGTGAAAGTGGAGTGAAAGAGAGGAGAGAGACGAACCAGAGAAGTACCGCATGCGTGGACAACAACAATGGCCCAGACGCACGTGCGTGTGATCCCAGCCGCACGTGTGTGGGGCCCACTATTTGGAAAAAGGCTACCTTGGCCCTGGTCAGCCAGGGATGGACTCCAACCCCAAAATCTCAGCTCGATCCGATGTACGGTTTGTGCGTGGTGCTCCGCCGAAGTTTCAGCCCTCCTGTAGGGCCAAATTCTGAAATTCTAATGTGGGGAAGAGAATTGCTGCAATAGATGATTGATTTGAAGTGTAGATGATGGGGTAAAGTGAAAAGAATGGATGATAGAAGATGGGTAGTAGAGATGGCGATGAATGGGGGCGAATCGGGTAGATGTGGCTTCGCATCACGATAGTTAACACTTCGATAAAGGGAGGGCTTCGCACCCAATTAGGCTTCACAACTCAGAGAGTAGGAAAACGCAGAATTTTTATTAATCTTCAATGGAATCCAAAGAACTACAAAGGGTGCTTATTTATAGGGAAAACCTTATACCCCAAAACTCACGCCATGTGCGCAACCTATTACTTGGCGATGAAGTAAACTAAAATAAAAACCAATCAGAAAAATCTAAAGCGTTCACGATGTTCTAAATAACATAAATAAGCAAAACCTAAAATATGAAATCAACCCGACTAGTGGGCCACGATCATGAGATCTCCATGATGGGCTTTTCTTGACTAACGGGCTCATTCTTTTGAATCAAAACTTCGTCTTCTATCTAAGAGGCCCTCCCTGGACGTTGTCATCGATCCAAATCGACGGTGGGGGCCTCCTTCTTCTGGCGTACGAGCATAGGAGGGTGGTGTGCGTGCACGTGTGGACGGCGTGCGCGGGATGTCCCCATCACTCTCTCTCTATTAGGGAATGTAGAAGGTAAATGTGCTGGAAGCATAGTTGTAATCCCATTTTTCCTGGCAAAACTGCTGGAAGCATAGTTGCAATCCCATTTTTCCTGGCAAAACTCCATTAATCCTAGCCAGCAGGATTTGAGACATTCAGGTTGGTCCAATGGAATCATCTCCAGAAAGCTTGCACCCACCCCTCGCTTCATTGCTAGCATAGCGCTTGTCATTAGACGATTCATGATCACTAGGCATCACTGTTAGAAATAGGAGAGAGGAGACTGTCATCTGTGGGGCCTGACTTGAAGCAGTCTACGTGTTGGCCTTCACATCTTTTCTTTCCTTACATCTTTCTTCAGCGCTGTTCGTCAGCATGTTCAGTTTAGCCTGCACATTGCCATCCACACATCGTTTACTTCTTTTTCTTTACTTCATAAGGTCACCGAGTCAAGCCTCTAGCCTTGCAGCTGGCCAGTCTTAACTTAGATCTTAGATGACAGAAATGACTGCCCATTGCCTTTTACGGAACTTGCCCTTTCGGCAGGGTGTTCGAGCAACGTAAGTGCAGGCTTTCAGTTCTATTGTCATTCCTCCTCACCAGTGGGACCCACATGCAAACACAACAACATGTTATCATTGCCTATGGTAGCCTTGACTGTACAGTAACGGACAATGAGGACCACTTTGAGTTGCTTAGCATTTTGGTATTTGGGTTGTAAGGTTGGCCCAGTTTGGAATGAAGGAAATGAGGATGTGAATTTGGTAAATCCATTAATTATTCTAATCCATGGATTTGCATCAGATTTGGATTTGGAAAATTTTGAAGTCCATTATTTGAGAATCAAACTACAAATTAATGGATTTAGGGAGCATTTATTAGAGCACTTGTGGCGAAGGATTACTTCTTTTGCTTTTATAAGAGTCTCTCACTTTGAGAATTTTCCAAGTCTTTAGTTTTTCGGGGGATTTGGGTTTGCCCCAAATCCATGGATTTATAGAGGCTTGGATTTCCCAAATCTTGCAAATCCCCAAAAAGAAATACACAAGGGAGACTTGAAATCTGAGAATTTCACTAATTCCTCCCCCAAACCCCTCACCCCAAACAGCCCCTGGTGTCCAATAGTTGGAATTCTAAACCATCCCATCTTCAAAAATAATGTTTGACTGTGTAGAAATACCTTAATACTGTATAAAAAATAAAAAATAACAAATAAAATCATGGAAGGTTCTAGAAGAGGCTAGAAAACTGTAGATTAATCTAGTTTAGCCATCATCTAACATGATCGTGGTTTTACTTAGATTTTACTTTTGGCATCTGGAAATTCCACGGACTAAGCATCTATCGGTGTATTAGAGCAGTTGGTTCTTGCAGGTTCCTGGATGCATGTCTGAAGCATATATTTGCACATCCGCACATACCATACATCCATAATTACACGTATTATGCATATGCAGTTGTGCTTTGCTAGTCTGCAGTTGACTAAGTTATGCCTGCTTCATAATCGAGTACGAATTCTCCATACCTTATTCTGATATGATCTCCTTTGTGGGACACATGCCCCTAAGATCGCAGTGCACTGCAGATGACCATATGACCATCCTGTTCAGGGAATCAAAGCCATCCCATTAAGGGCCTGCAAAATGGACACTAAGACCATGTTTGCTCTGATCATGCAATTCGCATGCCCTTAATCGGAGGGCTTTGATCATCCCCGATCACGGTGATTCTAGGCCATGAGTAATCTACAGTGGGCCACACCCATCCAAAGATAACAAGTGGGCTCAACTAGGTGCTGGTGGCACCTTGCACCATATAAGGTATGGTGAATCCTTAGCAAATCACTACTCTTAATCCAATAGAGGAAATAACCAAATTGCAGTTTTTCCTGCCTTCTATCCATAGCGAGGAAGTAGCCCTCAAATTGCAGTTGCATTCCTTTCAAGTCCAGCTTGAAACTAATATAATTGCAGTCTGGAGCTATTCCCTCCAAAGCAATGCATGGGTAACTATTATTCAGTCATTTGCTTTATACTGAACTAATTATTGCAAGTCAATTCAATAGTGCATCCAAACAGACCCTAAATCTTTTTTGGACCTACACTACTATAATTTTTGTTCCGCTGGAAATTTCTCACTTGTAGCCTTTTGCTGGGATTATTATGGAAAACCTACTTGCAGCACCTGAAAGGGTTGAATAATAGAGCTTCATTGCTTGCAGGGTACTGTTCTGGCAGTTGCCGGTGGAGGTAGTGCCTCTGTCATGCTATGGGACACCGCTACATGGCAGCTGATCGCGACCCTAGTGGTCCCACGCCCAGAAGGATCAAGGCCCTCCGACAAGGGTGGCAGTGGAAAGTTTGTTCTGTCAGTTGCATGGAGTCCCGACGGGAGACGTATAGCTTGTGGCTCCATGGATGGCACGGTCACTGTCTTTGATGTTGCACGCGCCAAGTTCCTTCATCACCTGGAAGGCCACTCCATGGCAGTGAGGTCGCTCGTGTACTCCCCGACAGACCCACGTGTGATCTTTACAGCATCTGACGATGCACATGTGCACATGTATGATGCTGAGGGGAAGAGCCTTGTTGGGGCCATGTCGGGCCATGCAAGTTGGGTGTTGAGTGTAGACGTGAGCCCAGACGGTGTAGCCATCGCGACTGGATCTAGCGATCGGACAGTCCGGCTTTGGGACCTGGGCATGAGGGCTGCTGTCCAGACCATGAGCAACCATGCAGACCAGGTCTGGGGAGTATCATTCCACTCTCCCACTGGCGGGACTGGTGGACGTGCCAGCCGGCTTGCCAGCGTGTCGGACGACAGGAGCATCTCATTGTATGATTACTCTTGAAGGTATCAATCGCTTGAATTGGATTGTCTTATTTTCTCAGCAGAATTAGTGTAACAAATATCTGATTATTTCTTTCTTGTATGATTTTCATTAAATGTGAAATGTACGTTCCCATGCATCAACATCAAACCGTAGGATTTCTAATATGTTGGGCCATGTGTCGGTCATCCAAACCGTTGCTTTGATGGCCCCACTATGAGTGATTTATGATTGTTTCTATCTTCTTCAATGATTTTCGTTAAATGTAAGTGTATGGTCTGCCCATCAACATCAAACAGTAGGGTTCCTAATATGTTGGGCCCTGTGTGGGTCATCCGAACCTTGGAAAGTCTGACCCTTCAGTCTATCAGTGGATAGTAATCCAAAGATCAAAAGGTAGATGTAGTCTACATCTGGGCGGTTTTTCATGGAATTCCTTGTCCAGGTTTGTGCCCGTCAGATCAACGGTCTGGATCACGAACCATGGTTTCCACATGCACAAAATCCTGCAGGAAAGGAAACGATATGGTTTATTGATGGGCTGGGCATTCAATTTCTATACGTTAGAATTTTTGCGCAGAACTACCGAATTTAGGTTGTACGGTACTTTCCCATGTCCAGTTTGTAAAAGTGGGGCCATGGTTGGGTGATCTAAACCATTGATATGATGGGCCTCTCTGCGGATCAAATTGAAGATCCTAGATATATAATAATTGGCCTTTTTCTAGGTTGATGCTGTTGCGATGTAGATGGATGGGCCTACTTGATTTTCAGAGTACTTAACCAAATATCATAAAGATGATAGTTTGGTAGCTTCCTCAGAAAAAAGAAAAAAGAATAAGCAAAGCAGAAAATTAAAGGCTAAGTGCCAATTTTATTTATCTGAATATAAATGCAGTATAATTTACACACAAGTAAAATGAAAGCAGAATAAATTATTAACAGCTGTCGGAATGGGCGAGAGATTGAGGAGATCAAGACTTGGGAATTTGGGGATCCCACGACAGGGTAGTGAATATTTAACTAAACTAAACGAGATTTGCTATAGCGATGTGCTGAATAGAAGTAGAAAACTAAACCAAGCTATGCTAACTGGCTTAAACAAGTTGCAACAAAGTGTTGGACATAAGTGGAGGGGATAAACTAGGCTAAGCTATGCCATGACAGGATTAATAGATAATGTTAAGCTAAAAAAAGATTGTTTGATTAGATTGGCAAGGACACGGAACTCTTTGTTCTTTGCTATTTTTATACACTTGGATTAGGCGGCGGCCTTCTGTATGGTCCCTTGGCTTTTAGGATCTACATTTCGATAAGTTAGCGGGTTTGGCTCAATATGCTTCTATTATAAGAGGGGACTAACTAACCATTATGTTGCTGTGTGTGACAATATCTCTATTTTAAGACTTTTTTGTTTTTTCTCTTATTGCACTGCTTAGCAATCTACGAGTACATATGGCCAATCAAAGATGGTCATGTGTCACTTTATATAACCGCCTTAACCTTGCATTGAGTTCTGCATGCTCTCTGAGTGTTTTTTTGTATATGTATCTTATACTTGCCATGTGTTGTCGAGAGGATGACCACCTCTAGAGTTTTGGTTATGCGTATGACTCTGAACATCCTAACCCTCCTAGTGTGATATGCGACTTCTAGTTACGATATCTTTAGAGCTTCATCAGTACCTTTCTTTGCCTGCATGCAAGTGTGCCAACATGTAGCGGCATCTTGATCGTTAGATCTGGCTGTAACAGGTCAGGTGTAAACAGGTCCACTCATCAGCTAGTACATAAACCGGATATGTAACCCATGGTTTGGGTCTTGTAAAGGTATGCATGTGTTCGAATGCTTGTATGTGCACGTGTGAATGTCAGCTACACCATATAAAGACACATACGCAAGGACAAACATATACAAGAGAGGTGCCTAAAATAGTGTTGCATATATGTGGGGCCCATGGTCGATGATCCAAACCGCTGATATAACAGATCAACAGTGGATGGTGGATGCCCTCTAATCTCCCATATTAAAAGATCCCAACGCTTTGATATTGTGGCCAACAACACGGTCTAGATTTTTTTATTTTTCTATTTAAAAAGTAGTGCACATTTATCATGGAAAAAAACAGATCAAAGGGGTTCAATCTCCAGATTAGATTTACATGGCAACCACATCAACGGTTATAATCATTGAACCATGGGTCGCCACATTTGCTAATCACAGGGCATTTCATTTTAGTCAGTAGTAAATCCTTTTTACCAAAACGAGAGATGATTTCTTAAATAAGATTACGACCAACTACAATGAGATGAACTCATTTTTTTTAAGTGGCACCCAAACGGGGAGGGGAGTAAGCAAATATTTAGAACTGCTAGGAATGCTAGGAAATGATATGAACTCATTATTTTATGTTACCATCCGAGCTATAAATGCTAGGAAACATCTTGAAAGCTTGTCATTTTCTTGAAGTGAACATTAACAACTTGATTTGTATCCAAACACAGCATCAGCCTAATTTTCACAAGAGCTGCAAAAGAGTTAAAAAACTAAGCATGATCTGCTACCGTCAGGGAAACATCCACTACTGTTACTCGGGTAACACATGATACACTTCGGTGGTTTCACAGCAACACTAGCCACCTTTTAATTTACCATACCAAAAAAATAAAAATAAAAATGAGGTGGGCCACTGTCATGTTCGGCTGAAATCCACCCTGACCACCCTGTGCATAACCCCATTTTAGAGTAAGGGCCCAAAAGTTTTTTAACTCTCTCTCTCTCTCTCTCTCTCTCTCTCTCTCTCTCTCTCTATATATATATATATATATATATATATATATATATATATATATATATAAAGAGTTCATAAGGTGCCTACAGCGTACTAAAGTTTTTTGACTATTTTGCAGCTCTTGTGAAAGTTGAGGCTGCGTTTGGATGCACATAATTGTTAATGTTCACTTCAAGAAAATGACAAGATTTCAAGATGTTTCCTAGCATTTCTAGCTCGGATGTAGCCCCCAAATCACAGTCCTCTCTCTTTCAAGTCCACCTGAGAAGTGATGAAATCACAATTTGGAGCATAGAGTCAATGGGAATGACCATGAAATTACTATATGGTTATTTTCACTTCATTAAACTAAATATTGCAATTCAAGTACAGCAAACAGGCTTTTTCATCATCTGGCAAAACAGATATAAGTAGCTCTTTAACACATCAATCATATGGTAAAAAATGCAGTTCTAAATATTTGCTTATGGCCCATTAGGGTGCCACTTAAAAAAAGAAGAAGAAGAGTTCATCTCATTGTAGTTAGTCCTAGTTATGCATAAGATATCATATCACTTTTTGGCAAGGATTATAATCTCGATAACTAACAGCATGATCTCTAATACATAAGTACGCTAAAATGAATTGAACCGATTGGCACCCAAACAGGCCCTTAGAGAATAAAAAAGAGAGAACTTCAAAGGGGCATCCTAAAGAGGAATGCACGGCAGCGCCATCATATGATAAAACTGAAAATAATCCAAACATTCCAAGCAAGCAAACAGCCCGTTCCAATCATCACTGGAAACCAGAGGATTCCAGGATGGGAAAAACTTTCATTGCGGCAGTGTTCTATTTCATCATCATAGAATCGAAACGTAATACAAAAATCTTGTGGGAGGGTTAATAATACAATGCCACTGTGGAACAACTGGATTTTTTCTTATCTAAGTGTATCTTTGACAATAATATGCTACATTACAAACAGTCAACAAAGAACTGATGAGAAAAGGAACTGAAAGCCCTACTGAACTGATGAATCAAAGCCCTAGTACAGTGAAAATGAGCCCTAACAGAATGATTTCGTAACAAAGTTGGAAATGCTGAATATGAGAGAAACTATCTTGACCAATGAAGTTAATGACAGAAAAAATCTCCCCCCAAAGGCTAGATAATGAGACCATCTTCTCCCCCATCTGCTGTACCCTTGTAAAATGGGTAAGTTAAAAACTTTGTAGTGTACATACAACCACTACACTACTACATGAGAAAATATACAGAGAGCACTGAAGAAAAAAAAGACCCGGATCGGTTTAAGAATGAGGGTTGAATGGAAAGGCTTGGTGATAGGGATGTTTAGTGTTGTTGCCGCTGCAATTGACTCTCTGGTCTGGCAAATAACAAAGGCAGGAAATCCTCGTCTTGCAACTGACAATTCTACTGGGTTGTCACCGATCTGGCAAAATAATCAAATCCCCCTGTTAAGATATAAATCAACAGCATCACTAGCAATCCCAAAGAAGATTGTGCAGAAATTTAAGGAAAAAAGAAAACAAGCAACCAAAGTGGGGAGGCGTCATCTGGTGATACCTTTGTAGATTGACCACTCGGATGAGGTGGATGCAACTCGTCCGAGTTGATGCGGACTCGGGCAGACCCGATCTGGTTTGAGACAACGAATCTACTCACCCAAGTCAGGACAATTCACCCCTGACATGGGTGAGCAGCAACTCGAGACTGGATGAATCGGCCCGAGTCGCTGAGTCTAAAATCCATGCCCTTGTTTGCTACTCCATCCATTTCAAATCCAACTTGAAACTATAGTAATTGCAATTGCGGGCTAGTAATTCATTAGCCCCACTTCAATCATTTACTCTTTATTGAAATGAATTACAACGAACAATTTGACTGAACATCCAAACATACCTGACATCGTGCAAGTAATTTCTCATTTACTAATTTCTCATTTACTTAAGTACCCAATCAACAGCTTAAAATGAATAAAACTAATACCTTCGGAGTTGTGGCGAAGAGGGCTGATCTGGCGATGAGCGTGCAGGAGAACCTCCCCGGTAGGTGCTGCGTCTCTGCTCATACACACTCCTTGCTGGCCTGCTGTCACCGAGCTGCGATGCTTCATTCACACCCGAATGCACAGGTCCAAGAGACCCAAACTCGAGCTGCTCAGTTGGTGAAGCATAACCAATATTGTTATCATATGAATACAGCATGACAACAGAAGGAATGGTATGTCCATTTGGAGAGATGCCATTTGTATTCACAGCTGGAAATGGATACATGCTGTACGCCATGCTGGCTGAGCTTTGCATGGAGTTGGCCGAGCTGAATGGACCATTCTGAGGTTGTGCCTGGTACGTGGCAAATGGCTCGTGCCTGAAAGAGTCCCACTGCCTGTCAACCCGGCTTTCGGTGGCAGCCAGTCGGTCAGGCCTTGAGCTTGGCTTCTCAGCTTGGCTGCGACTGTGGCCACGGCCTAAAGCTCGTGATTTCGGGTTCATGTTCCAGTTCCATTCTCTCTCACCATGGTCATGCCGGTCGTAGTTGTAACTCCCTCTGTGGTTTCTGGTACTTGAAGACTGTCGGTCTCTGAAAGAAACCTTCTGAAAATTCAAACAGAAACCAGCTGTTAAAAGAGGCTACCAATCTCATGTGTATAAACATGGTGCACAAATTTTTATATCATGGAAGCCAACAATACAATAAATCTTTTGATTCCCAGTGTCAAAGAATAATTTGTATTATTACATGAAAAGCAAGAGGAATTTGGCTATTTCTTTCAAAAACAAAACAATATATATGTGTGTGTGTGTGTGTGTGTGTGTGAATGCTCACTTGCGCACCTTTGCACACATGTCATGGGCACAGAATCTGAACGGTCCACGTGATGCAGCACCCCTTGAAACCTCACAAGCCCAACTTTCAGCCCGATACAAAACTCTGGTGGGCCATAGCAAAGAGAAATGCAAATCAATGGAGGAAAATGTTTCCTTTTGCCATGGCCCACCAGAGTTCTGTATCGGACTGAAAGTTCGGCTGGTGAGGTTTCAAACGGTGGCGCATCACATGGACCATTCAGATTTTGTGCCCATGACACATGTGCAAAGGTGCGAACGGGTGCTCACGTAAGAAGGTGCACAGGTGAGCATTCTCTCTCTCTCTCTCTCTCTCTCTCTCTCTCTCTCTCTCTCTCTCTCTCTATGTGCGCGCGCGCGCGAGCTGCACACTAGTTCTCACGAATTCTCGTGAGAACTTTTTGAGAACTCGTCATACGTGATGTGAGTCCAAAATCTGAATGGTCCATGTAATGCAGCATCCCATGAAATCCCTAGGACCCAACTTTTACTTCGATCCAAAACTTTGGTGGGCCATGGAAAAATAAAACAGTTTCCTCCCTTGATTTGCATCTCTCTTTGCTATGGCCCACCAGACTTTTACATCAAGGTGAAAATTGGTCCCTGGGGGTTTCATGGGATGCCGCATCAAAGAAAATCCAGAATATTGAAGGGCACAATTGGTTGCACCAAAAATAATGAAATTTCATGACAGTTTGAAATATCATGAAATTTCATATTGGTTAAAAGAGACCACCAATTCCATGTCTATGCGCGCACCTGCACAGTCACCTTTTATCATGGAAACTGGTAAAACCATGAATCCTTTTGAGTCCCATAGTGCCAAAGAAGGGATTGTGTTTTATTTCTGTTATTCCATGAAAAAGCAAGAAGAATTGGCAAAATTTTTAAAAAAAAATTCCTAGTAACAAAAACCAGAATATTAAGGGGCATGTTTTGTTGCGCCAAACATAATGAAATTTCATGATAATTAGAAATAACAGGAAATTTCATGACATTTGGTTAAAGGAGGCAACCAATCCCATGCATAAGTACACAGTACATAATCATGCATGTCATGGAAACTTGCAAGGCCATAAATCTTTTGAGTCCCATATAACCTCATGATAATTAGAAATAACATGAAATTTCATGACATTTGGTTAAAGGAGGCGACCAATTAGAAATAACATGAAATTTCATGACATTTGGTTAAAGGAGGCGACCAATCCCATGTGTAAGTACACGGCACATAATCATGTATTTCATGGAAACTCGCAAGGCCATAAATCCTTTGAGTCCCATATATCCTGTAAGAACAAATTGTATTTCTCTTATGAGAAGGTCTCAAGTCCAACCAGTTAAACTATAAGTTTTTTTTTTTTTTGAAGGATACCGGTTGGACCATAAGTTATGGTCCACCCAGTTAATAACTTCCAACCTTTCATGTGTCTACGACATCCAACCCCTCCAACAGGTTGGCCCCATAACAAGTATAACCTTGGGCAAAAATCAGCCACATCTACTCGTCAAGTGGGCTACACTTGTATTTCGCCATTTATTAATGGCTACACATTGTTTTTATGGTGTCACTCAATGAGTACATGGGGTTGATTTTGCACAAAGTGATCCTGATGGTTGGGCCAACCTATTAGGAGGATTGGAGGTCACATGCTCTTATTACGTTGGAAGTCCACTGCGTGGACCTAACTCGTCGTCCAACTGGTTGGACTTGAGACCTCTTTCGTTATACCAGGAAAAAGAAAGAGGAACTTGGCTACTTAAAAAATAATAAAATAAAATAAAAATTCATAGTAACAGAATCCAGAATGTTGAAGGGTGTGTTTGGTTGCATCAAATATCATAATACTTGGTGCAACCAAATGCACCCCAAACCAGTGTTTTAAATAGCAGTAGCGTGTGGCATAGCATTCAGCCCTCTATAGAGTTTAGTGTAAGCTACGCGATACTTCTATTTTTTAATTTAAAATAGAAAAAATATGATAAATAGTAAGAAAACAATATAAAAGAATTTAAAAAAAAAATTCTAGTATAACTTATAAGCATGCTCAAACTAGTTATTAATTATCATTTATCGAAAGCTAATCCACATATATAAATCAAATCAAATAATTATCACATCAACAACTTTATAAGCAAATCACTTGGGCTACACCATAGAAAACAATGTACATCCACCCATACGAACACCTCAGTGAGCCCAACGTGTGCCACACCATAGAAAACAATGCATATCCACACCCACACAACCTACAGTGGACCCCACGTAGGCTACAACATAGAAAACAGTGCCTACTACCACCTAAAAAAAGAAAAGAAAATGAAAAAATTACATTCCAACCCTATCCTACAAATATCGCATGATAACCAGCATTTTGGAAAAATAAAATAAAATATCCCAAAATAACTAATAAATATTCATTCTAAATGAAAAAGAACTCATTAAGGGACAAGAACATCTCTTACAGGGTAAAGAAGAGATTTAATCAATCAAAAACCTGAAATTTGCAACTAAGTAGCCTTACGGATGCAGAAAGGAGGAAATCTAATTTCTCCTTTGTTTTAGCTCTAATGTTCTTCAACATACTGCAAATAGACTATCTTGTAGGCTCTAATGAGTGGCCAAAAAATCCTCTTCAATGGCCTTTTGGATCGATGGATTCGAAGAAGTGAATGAGTTGTTGCGTCGAAGGCTAGGGTTTGAAAGAGGGGTTTTCGAAAACCCTCTTTCAAACTCTTTTCTTTTAAGTTTTCAAGTAATCTTTATGTTGTGAGTTCAACACATGTTTTAATAAAGAAATCACCACTGTTTTAAGTTAAAAACAATAAAGCAATTTTGGTTTCAATTTTACATTATAAGATTTTCTTATAATATGAGTTTTACACCATTGTACATACATAAAACTTCAAAAAAAAAAAAAAAAAAACACTGTGCAAAGTAGTGTACGCTACACGCTACGTAGTTGTAGCGTACGCTTCAACCACTGTAGCGTATGCTACAGGGGATTTGCGCTATTTGGGTACGCTGCGTAGCGCTATGGCAACGCTACGCTATGGGCGCTATTGAATACACTGCCCCAAACCATTGAAAGAAAAATTGTAACAGATTATTCTGATAGATTATCTTACAGGATTTGGCAAATAGGTTCCCGTACCACCACGGTATCTAGGGACCTCATCTCCATAACGCTGATAGACGCCAGCTGGCTGATTAGAACCATGCTGCAGAGGTGTGACGGGAACAAGACGTGGGCTGTAGCTCATTAGTTGAGTGATGAGGTTCACATTAGCTGGAAGAGGTCTGCCAGGACCGTCCCATGGGAAATGACCTTGTAGATACAGCTGCGGCACCATAACAGGTGAAGGATACATCACGGGCACATGGTTCCGTGAGTTTTGGCAGAACCGCCCGTACTGCAGATTTTGCCAATGGCTCGCAAAGTCGCTGTTAAGAATATCGGACTTGTGCTCCTCACTGGGCTCCACAGAAGCACCGCCTCTGATAGAACGAGGACTCGTGAAAATCTCCAGCTGGTTAATGCTTTCTGCTGAATCAAAGTTCTGATCGGATTGGTTTATGAGGCTGTTATCCAGCCCATCATCCCTATCACAGTGGCTGGTTGATCCATCAGAGTTTCCCATCTCAGGTGGAAAATTATACACAGGAAGCATTGTTAAGAATGGAACAGGTGGTCCCGTGGGATAAAAAGCAAATGGTACCACCCCAGAGTTATCCATCACCCTCTGTCGTGAACCAGGACCAACAAGCATTGGGGTGATGGGTATCACTGAATCTGATCCACCTATTTCTGCTTGCTCATAGCCAGGTAATGGGTGGCTTCGAACATGCGCCATAGATGTGGGTACTGTGCTTCGTTCCACCATCTCAGTTCCCTTGATTGAAAGAGGGGTCCAGTCTCTGTTGTCATCATCTGCCTGAGAAGAAGCATGATCGGATGATGCCCCCTCGTGCTGCCACCCACCCTTAGCTTTTGCATGAGCAGGAGGAACTGCAAAGGGCGCAGATTTTCTTCCCCGTTTGTCCCTTGACGACTTGGAGACCTTCGTGGACAATGCTCCATCCCAAGAACTTTCAGAAGCTGGTTTACTTCTGGAAGAACTAGAACTAGATGGGGCTACTGGCAAAAACCTCAAATCCAAATTCCTGTCTGTGGAGTAAACATCATTTCCCTTGCTGTTTTGACAAGCATCACTCGAGCCCTCCCTTGGTATCCCTCTGTTTTCTTTGGCAAACTTCTGCGGACGGCCTCTGGGAAAAGAACCATCAGAATTACCAATCCGAGAAGGTATGAAGTTGGATTCTCCTGGAGCCGACTGGTTCTGGTCATCCAACTGTGACGTCTGAAAACTTCCGCCATCAGGATCAAACCCTCTGCCAGGCTCACCATTCCGTTCGTGCCAAAAACCATCACTGTCGTCCTGGTTTATTTCTGTCAAACCCGAGCTCTCATTACCAGATTCAACCATTTCATCGGGGCCTGACGTCAATCCAACGCTGGGGAAATAATGAGGTAATGAAGTGGGAACAATGCCATGGGGAAATTGCATGTTTGAGCCCCAAGGAGGTTCGACCAAGGGAATATTCGGGGGAACCATGCCCGCCATGCTTCTTTGAGCATAACCCATTGAAGCTAGAACTGTCGGTGAGAGCGGAAGAGGAAGATGAGAAGAACCCAAATTCAACGGCAACTGAACCGGTCCATTGAAACAAGCAACTCGAGATGATGCCATCATATTGACCAGATCTTGTTCTTCCTGTTGCATATCCATTGTCTCGGAAACGGAAGCGAGTTCTTCCCCAATGGATCCCAACAAGCCAGCATCATCATGATAACTATTCGAAACACTGTTTGAATCAGCACCAGCATCAAGGCTCTGATGGGACGAACTGTGCCTCACAGATGATGGGTCCTCAGTCGAAGATCTTGAACTGTGACTGGCCGAAACTTCAGACCCCAAGTTCTTCCTTCTGCCAACATGATCTTGTCTTGCAGAAGCGAGCTCACTCTTTCCTGTTTCGGGCACCCTGTTATGCCTTCCTTGAGATGAAACCTCGCCAAATGTGTCGGTGAGCTCAGGACTAGAGTGTGTCCTTGCAAAGTGGTACCTGCCCTGCAATCCGCATTCATGGACTGAATGGTCTGGCTGGGAACTTTTCCGACCCATCTCAGCATGCACAGTTTGGTTGTTGTAATGCTTGTGGCTCTGAGCACGAGAAATTGCAGACGTGTTACTGGTCCTAGACATGTTTTCAGGAGGATAGCTTGTGGTATTAGCAAGTTGGTGGGATATCCCATGGAACACATGAGCTCCCTCAGCATGACCACCTTGTAATCTGACATTTTCACCCCTTTTTTTGGTATCTGTTTGGTTCCTGAACTTTGCAGACATGTCGACGGGATCTGGATTCAAAGGTTGTGGAGGCCAGAGGTCCGGGCTAGGAGCATCAGGACGATGACCACTACCATGCCTGTCCCAAGTGTTCATGAAGAACTGATTGACTTCAGCAATTAGGTTCTCTTTTGGACACTCAAGTAACCTGGCCAACCTTTTTGCCCCAAATGCAAAGGCGCTGCGTATCCTAAAGAAATTACCTGAATAAAGCATAAACAAGAAACTGAAAGATGAAAATGCAGGCTGGCAGATAAGGGGTGCATTAAAAAAAAAAATGGACGCATGAAAGAATTCCAAAGTCGCATGCAGAGTGCATGCCCATAAACAGTTACATGTGATTCTGTGTGTCTGACTCGTGGTTGAACAAGAGACCAGGATGGCAAGGATCATCAGATCTTGGGCTCTCTCCCTCTCTCCACGTGTCTCTGTTGGTCATTACGCACAGATGCACGCACACCCGTCCACACACGCACACACAGAGGCATCAAGTAAAACCAATTGGACTATAAGTTATGGTCCACTCAAAAGATAACTTTGAACTTTTCATATGCATGCGGCATCCAACCCGTCCAACAGGTTGGGGCCCTGTGATCAGGACCACCTTGTGCAAAAATCAGCTACATCCACTCATAGTGGAGCACACTTGTATTTTTCTATTTATCAATGGCTAGACATTGTTTTCCATGGTGTGGCCCACTTGATGAGTAGATAGGGCTGCTTTTTGCACTAGGTGATCCTCATTGTGGGGTCAACCAATTCGAAGGGCGGGATGTCGCTTGCACTTAATAGGTTGGAAGTTTCCTGATGGGTGGACTGTTAACTTGTGCTCCAACAGGTTGGAAGCTTCCCTAATCCCTATCCCTCATTCACTTGCAACAATAAATAGTGCAACATAAATAAAGTCAAAATACAAGGTAGGCTTATTAATGGATCTTGAAAGAATGAAAATAAGAATCACCATTCCTAAGTGAAAGTTGGGTGTTTCAGGGAATTTAATAAAAGTGCAGAATAAGATACCTTTACTGACACTGCGTCCAAGGTTGTTGTTTGTTCGTAAAGGATCGATAACATTGAAATGCTTAGACACAAAAGGCTGGCCCTGATTTTCTTGGCCACCAGGGAAGACTGCATATACTGAGCTACAAGCATCAAGAAAGAGTTTGCTGAGCAATAGCTCTCCACTATCCCTTCGAGGAGGTTCAGCTGCACGAAATTTTGAGCAAAATTGGAAAAAGTGAATAAGTTGGTGTTTTTCATAGGAGGTCACTTAATCATTAAAACAAGTAGATGAACATATAAATAACGGTGCCAAAGGGCCCACATTGCCCCATTGCACCTGACCCAAAACTGGTCATGTTTAGCTAAAATCCTAGAGTGGGTCGGGCCATATCTAAAATTCAGGCCGAATTATATAGACACAAACACACACACACACCTTTGCACACATGTCAAGGGCACAAAATCCTAACGGTCCACGTGATGCTGCACCCCATGAAACCCTCAGGGCCCAAATTTGAGCTTGATCCAAAACACTGGTGGGTCATCGCAAAGGGAGTGGCAAATCAAGGGTGGAAACTGTTTCCTTTTGTTATGCCCCACCAGTGATCATCTCTCTCTCTCTCTCTCTCTCTCTCTCTCTCTCTCTCTCTCTCTCTCTCTCTCTCTCTCTATCTATCTATCTATCTATCTATCTATCTATGTGCGTGGAAAAATGCATTAGCAGGCCGTATGCATTTGGGCCACTATAGCAAAAGAAAAAATACAGGGTCAGGCTTGGGTTTCAGTCCTTGCCCATTGAAACACTATATATTAACCCAATTATACCTGTCATATCCGGAAGTGAACTGATAGGAACTGGACCCCAAAGGCTAATGCAGAAGTTGTCCCAGTCGAAGTTACTGAAGAACTCCAGAAAACGATAAAGGACCTGCTCATGTACACAAGAAAGACTTTCAGACTTAAAATTCAATAAATGCAACTCTACGAGGGAAAACATTCTCTTTTATTGGTACTCCATGAAGGAAACCACAAACTCCACCAAATAGAAACGTGCTAGCAAGACCCAAGCTGGGTAAAGTTGGAGGTTGATTGAGGTGGCCCGCTGTTATCAAGCCTTTTCGGTTACCAATCTTGATGATTGGTGAAACAGGATTCGTAAAGCTGATCCCAAATAGCTGGGACACGGCTATTATGATGATAATGATTCTATGAAGGATACGGACATTATAAATCATGAAACTAGTAGTACCTCAAGTGGCCCGGCAAAGGAATTGTTAAAAACATGAAATATGTACAGAACCAATGTCTCCAGAGCGTAAGTAGAAATGAGTCCGTGATGGGCACCCAAGATACGGCTCTCGTAGTAACACCAGGCCTTAATCAGTATGATGCTGCGCTTGAATAAATGATTTTGATTTATCAAATGGTCAACCTACAAAGAATGGACATGGGTATTAGATGCAAACAAGAAAAGGTTCAAGGCCTCCAGGGCCATGCAATTGGAAAACCAGCAGCTTACCTCCTCGAGGAAACAAAGGGTACACAACCCACCGAGCTGGTTAAAGGATATGTCTACCACAATGTTTTCAACAAGGCACTTTATGATTTTCACCTGCAAAAAGAAGTGAAACAGGGGATGCAAATCAGCATGTAGAAAAAGATCAGATGGAGATGCCAATTGCAGAACACTGGAGAGATAAAGAAATGATGTGGATGGGAACAAGAAATCAAGAGGATGAGAAATATTGTGTTCAAACTTTAAAGACACTGGGAGACTAGTAGTGCTGGAAAGACGTACTTCGGCCTGAATGTACTGAACTTCTTTTACACGGAATTCAGCATTCTCGCTCTTCTCTTCCTTCTCAAGAACATCACGGACCTCCTGTGCCCATGTATCCTTCATATTTTGATCATTACTGAAAGCTGTTAAGTCAATGTCCCCATCAGGTAGATACGTCTTGAGAGGTACTGACCCAAAGGTGAAAACCTGTAAATCATCAAGATCGCCAAGAAAAAGAAAGATTGAAGAAATAGGAGTGGAACTTTTGTATCTCAAACTCATGAAATCTGATGGAGAAGCCGAGGCAGAAGAGAATTGATGGAATTGTCATGCAGTAGTGGAAATGTTTGAATGCCAGAAATCAAGTCATTTAAGCCTTAAATTCTTCAGAAAAAACTCAGTAGAATACTGGAATGAAGTAAACAAAGACAAGATCAAATATTTAGAGGAACTAAGCCATGTAGGATTCCAACACCAAAGACTAAATCACCTCAGATTCTTTTCTTATCCCACATTTGAAAGTGGAAACCATTATCTACCCATACAAAACCATTACCCCTTAAAAAAACATTCTACATCCAGAAAGCAAAGAATTGGCTATCATAACTGTAATTAATGTTCTAAATCTACAAAACAGCATATTGAACTGAAGCGATAAAACATCAGATAAGCGGAAGAAAAAACCATCAAAGGTTCTCAAGCAGCAGCTCAAATTTGTAGCCGTTTCTTACAAAGTTGAAACTATTCCATTGCAAGAAATTTATGGTTCAAGGTTCAACTACTCTCTTGCCAAAAACTCTAGCCCAATATTAGCCAATTAAGAGGTAACACAACTATGTCAATCTTGTGCTTTCTAAAAATGTTCTTTACGGTCATTTATCCAATTCATTCCACTGCAAGTTTAGAGGAAAGTAGGTTTTGCAAACCCACACACCTTTAATCTCTTTATCTGCTTTTCCACCCCCTTTCATGCCCTTACCTTTTCCTATCTGCTATTTGTGGAACAATCTGTGTATGGATAGGAATGGTTTAACTAGGACATGGTTCTTGATAAAGAGGAATGGCATAACAGGATTCATGTAGCCAATTCCAATTAGTTGGGATAAGTCTTAGATGATGACGATGATGAGATGTTACCAACAAAGACTGATTTTCAATGCCTTTGCCCAACAAGTTCACCACTGAGCCTCTCTAGGAACTGGGTTAAACAAATGTAAAAGGCCAGAAAGGATATGACAGCCCTTTCATCTAGATTCTCCTGAAATGATGCTTCCAAGGGCACGGATTAGCCCCCAATGCCCACTCTAATGCACCTTTAGAATAACTTTTGATACTTTCTCGGGATAAAAAGGCATATAGGGACACCTACAATCTGGTTTTAATAGCTCCCAGATGGACCCGAATCACGAGCATGGTACGACCAAGGCCATCTCTCACAATTCCTCCCACACAAAACCACCCTGGGCAACCCAACAAGCTTCCATCCACAGGCTTTTTGTAGTCATTCAGCACATAGTTCCAACTTCTGTCCAGCTTGGAGATGGAACTCCCTTAAACAAAACTACCAGCCCTCTCTTCTCCCCCCACAACCAGCCACCATCTCTTTACCCTGAGCTAGCGCATGGGCTCAGACTTCCCTCCCTGCATGGAAAGGGCTTCACATTTACCTAGGAGACCATTAGATCGCACTCAGGCTTGAGCATCTATCTCATTTAATACATGGCTGGGTTTGGGAATCCCTTGAACTGGGCCATTAACCGTGCGACCCATTGTTACAGCCATATGGTATCCGTATTGACCTGACATGATCCGTGATTTGGGTCCATATCAGCCTGTCCCCTAAAAAATGGTATGGATCGAGCTGTATTGGCCGATATATGCCGTATCAACATTGAAATGGAGTTGATACGAGCCCATGCGGCCATAAAACCCAAAAAAAAAAAAAAAAAACTTTTCAATTTTCTCTCATATCCCCCTACTTTTATTTCAACCTTGGAGGAAGCTTAAAAAGTCATTTTAGACTAAATCTAGGCCTATTTCGGGACCAAAACAATTTATTTTAATGGGATCCGACGAATCAAAATGAAATGGACCATTATACGAAAAATCAGAGAAGTGTAAACATGTCACTTTTCTTCATGTTTTCCTCTTCTCTGTGTTGCATTTCAATGTAATGGGCCTTATAACATGAAATTGAGCTTGATTTACATTCAATTAAGACCATTTGGTTGAGTCTCAACAAATCAAGTCAACCAACAACATTCTTATCGAAAAATGGTCTGATACACCATTTTGTACATATCCACAACACCAAGAAGATAGATTCTTGAATTTCTTTTTTTTTTTTTTTCCATTTCCTTATATTTATAAACTAACTTTTGGCTTAAAAAATTCAACCAATACAATCCAATATAGGCCTTATGGATATGATATGCCCGTACCTTATCGGTTTACACCAGGCTGATATGCCCTCCAACACTGATATTTACTATTTAGAACCATGGTGCTACCCACATCCATTAGAAACATGAAGCTAAACTACAATTTTGAACCAGCATTAGTGAGAAATATTGTAGTATCCACTCCTTGAAGACAATGGAGACTACAATACATCATAGATACACCATGAAGCAGAAGTGATGCAACTAGATCAAAGATGAACTAATTGCAATAATACTCAATGCACCGGATTGAAGTGTGAACCACAAAGAGAAAAGAATGCAAGACTGTGAGCAAGCTCAACAGTCCTCTAGTCCTAAACTTGATCAATCAGCTTGTGTGGCTGTTTGGTTGCATCAATAAGTTGGTGGGGAAAAGGTAAATGCAAAAAAAGGCATATCTTACATTTATAGCACCAAAGACTTATATGAGATTCGATAGTACCAAAGTAGAAGATTCTATCTTCCAAAAAAGTAAAGATTCTTCCAACTATACATTGGGCACGAGACTATTGTAGTTAAGCATTTAGAGGAATCATCGGTATAACCAATCATAGTTGTCTTTTTAAGTAATGGTTTTTGGATAGAGATAGATAGATAGAGAGAGAGTCTATCTATCTATCAATCCATGCAACTTACACCAAAAACAAGATCCTATAGCCATCTGAGGCCCAAGATTATTCTAATGTTAACCAACTGTTTCAGTGAAACAAGCAATAATCCCGGTTCTCTTAATCATGACTAAAAAAAACCTAACTCTAATGGCAGCCCCATACCATGTTTGTCATTTAGGCATAACCATATCAATTCATGGCATGACCGCATGATCTTGAGCCCATTGGAAAGCTAACTCGACAGGTAGTTAAATAGTACCATCTCTATGTCGTCCCAACATTATTTGGACCAAACAAAGCTTAGAATCTAGAATGACATGAATGAGAGCACTGCCCTGCATCAAATTCTCATTGATTGGAAACCTATAGCAAACTATTATACCTACTCAAATGGGTGGACTTGTGCATATAAGGAATAATCCAGGAAAAAAAAAAATTGCCTGTAATAAACCCATGTAACAGAAATAACCCAACTTAATCATTTCGGTGACTATCCAATGACAGGAATACAAAAAGAATATACGGACGCCATGCAGTCAAGCAATCATCTTCCTTTTACTCGTTACGGCATGTATATGATTATGAAGGTCCTGTCCAAGTCCAAATCATTTTAGCAACAGCATAAAGAAGGCACTGAGAGCAAAAATAGGAAGAAAAAAAATGATGGGAAAGCAAAAGAAAGAGAAGCCACCCAGGTGGGGCCCACCTGACAGGAGAAGCACTTCGTGATGAGCCGCTGCACATAGTCTGCGACAGCATTCCTGCGCTCCTCGGATGGTTGGTTGGGCTGGATACAGGCGATCAGCTCCGCTGTCCTCTCCTCGGCTTTTGACCATCTCTCCACATCGAGGGCCTGGGTCACGCTGGCCGCTTCGTAGGGCAAGAGGCCATTGGGCAGTAGGCCGCTTGGCTGCGCCCAGCCTTCATGATCGCCCATGCAAGACTAACCCGTACCTAACCCGTACTGTCTCAAATGCCTCTCCCTCTTCCGCGAAAGCACTTCTCCAACAATCTCCTTCTAGAAACCGTACCAACGCAACCAATGCTGTGAGTAAAAAGGCCTTCTCTACAATCTCCGAAAAAAAATCAAAACCTGTCGAATGCCCTCGAATGGGCACTCGTCAAAGACCGTCTGAAACAAACCCAATCCCTCCTTCCATCCACAAACCAGCTTTTCCACTGAAAACCCGAATTTCCAATACCAGTGACCGAAACGAATCCTCTCCTTCGATGTCCGTTGCAAATGACAATAAAACTACAACAAAATCAGATTTTGGGTATTCCCGACACGATAGCAATGAAACCCAGAAACCTAATAAAAGACGAGCGGTCGAAAACCCTAGAATCAGAACGGAACCGTCTCCGATATCACCAAATCAGGCTCAAATTAAGAAATGAAAAAATCCCATTTGGGATTAAGATCAACAGTATCGAAAGTTATAGAGAAATCACAAAAAAATAAACGAGAAAAGAAAAAAACAAAAACAAAAAACAAAAAACGGAGAGAGAGAGAGAGAGAGAGAGAGGGAAAGGAGCGTCTAACCGTTAAAAAATCGATTTTTCAGACAAGTTAGGGTCGGTGGTTTGCGATTTCTATCAATGGGTCTGTTGAAATGAGCGATTTGGATTGGGGATTTTGAGATGAGAGAGAGAGAGAGAGAGGAAAAGGAAAAGGAAAAGAAAAAAGAAAAAAAAGGGGGTTTACTGTATTTTACGGTATTCTGTTAAGGTTTAATGGAAGTTGGTTTCCCTTTGCGAACTGATATTTACACCCTCCATCTTTTATTACACATACACATCTCATGCAGATTGCGGACACATTGCCATGATTGGCAGACATGGGGCACCCTTTTCTGTGGTGTTCTATCAAAAGTTGGGGTGTTAGAAAGGTTGTTTCTGTAATTTTTCTCTCCATTCCATCTCTTTATGGGGCCCACTTAAATGCATGATTGGACGGTGTAGGGTCCTGCTGATGAGCAAATGTCCGGTTTGCTCACGCTTGCGGATGCACGTGTGGATCCTATAGTTTGGTGATCTGAACCGTTCATCTGATGGGCCAAAACTTTGATGGGATTACCATTACGATTTCCTGGACTGAAAGATTTCTAGCACTATGATATTTGGCTGCTTTCTAAACTGAGCCGTTGATTCTTCTTTTTATTTTTATTTTTTCTCTTAATCATCCGTTGAGGGTCCCATCAGATTTACGGTTAGGATCAATAAACCATGGGCCCATTTGTGTGCATCTGCGAGATAAATGATTGCTGATTATCAGCACGTTAGTAGATGTAGGGCTTGCACTACCATATATTGCATGTGGGGTCCATCTCTTGATGATCCAAACCGTTGATTTCGTAGATCTAACCATGGATTGAGAATTTAACTGAAATCGTAAGGATTGCAGTATCGTAGCCCTTGCATATGTCGCATTTCTCTGATGAATTTGTACAGTTCCAGATTTATGTTCTCTCAACCGTTGACGCAGTTTGGCTAGTGACGCTGCCATCAGCAAGGTGGCTAGAGGTCGGTGCTGTGTGGACCCCACCATGATGTATGTGTTTTATCCACGCCGTCCATCCATTTTAAAAGATAATTTTAGGGTTTAAACGCAAAAATGAGGTAGATATAAATCTCAGCTGAACCACACCATGGGAAAACAGTATCATAGCCCTTCCATATTTCGCATTTCTCTGATGAATTTGTACAGTTCCAGATTTATGTTCTCTCAACCGTTGACGCGGTTTGGCTAGTGACGCTGCCATCAGCAAGGTGGTTAGAGGTCGGTGCTGTGTGGACCCCACCATGATGTATGTGTGTTATCCACGCCGTCCATCTATTTTAAAAGATAATTTTAGGGCTTGATCTCAAAATTGAGGTAGATATAAATCTCAGGTGGACCACACCATAGGAAAACAGTTTTGACTGAACGTCCACCATTAAAAACATCCTAAGGCCCACTGTAATGGTTATTTGACATCTAACCTGTTGATTAGGTCATACAGACTTGGATGAAGGGACAATATATATATATATATATATCAGCTCGATCCAAAACTTTTAATGGTGGGCGTTCAATAAATACTGTGCGGTCCACTTGAGATTTAGATCAACCTCTTTTTTGGGCTCATACCATAAAATGATGCGAAAGAATTGGTGGACGGCATGGATGAAACACACACATCATGGTGGGGCCCACAGAGCACCGACCTCTAGCCATTGGCTAGTGGCAGGGTGAGTAGCCGATCCGTTTCCCTCAACCGTGTATCTATTGGCCACAATGTCAACGGTTTCGATTCAAATCGTGGCCTCCACGTGCGTGAAATCCTACTTGTCAGCGAACTAAATTTATAGCAAATATACCATTCAGATCATTTTCACACGAGGAATGATCATATAATACATCCCATCGCATGCTCCAACTAATAACACGTGTCATGCATCCGAGCCGTGAAAAAGGTGGGCCCCGCCATGAAATATCTCTTGCGCAAAAATACTGTTGATCTACACATCAGGTTGGCCACATCTAAATGTTCGGTCATAATTGCTTATTAGATGGCGATTTTTTAAAATGCGATTTCGATCGTGGGATCCACATTTTCACAACACGTGTTGCACGTTTGCAGGGGAAAAACAACTGCGGCATGCTAACCTAGCATCTAAATAAGGGCCATCTGATATGATATATTGAGCATGCAATGAGAGTTTTAAAACAAAAGTGATGGGTGGTCCTCAATCGAAGGGAAAATGTTCATCGATCAAACGGCTGAGATTTACTGCTCGATTAACGGTGCGGATTGTCCACCATCCAACCAAGTGGTCTCCTCCATGGCTGGAGCAGATGTTGCACCTCAAACGCAACTGACGAAAAAAACACCACAAATTTCAAAATGATTGGGCAATTGATTATTCGACGGAAAGTGCATCTGACTAATTGTTATTAATGTGCACCCGACGGCTCATTTTAGAAACCCACCCTTTTAAATGGCAAATGGGGACTGGTTTGGTTGTTAAAGTGCACTCGACGGTTCATTTTAGATCCCCTCACATTTAAATGGTAAAAAGTGCGCCCCACGGCTCATTTTAGAGGCTTTCCTTATTCCCACTTGTTGAATGTGGCTTAGCCACGGTGCTTGCTAAAGTGGACCCGGGGAATATTGTGCCAAATCAAAATCGGGCTCCACTGTTGCTGCTTCATGGCCATACCCGATCGTGGCTCAGATCGAATGGCACGTGTGAACTGATGGTAGATCGTTCTCATCTATCATATCAACTGGCTATTGGCCATTGTGGGCCCACTGGCTGTTTCGAGGATATGAATTTTGTTGGGGAAAAATATGACAAGTTCCGACACAGCCGAAGGATCTGAGATAACGCGTCCGACCGATGCAAGACAGTAAAGCCTAAAGGAGAGACTTAACTCAGATTGCAGAAAATAAGTTCCGACTGAGAGATAAAGAGTCAAGAGCCATAGACCGGATGTATAAGACACATAAAGTTGTCTCGGATAACGAGTCAGTAACGTCTAAAGGGGATCAGCTAAGGTCCAAAGGCTGGAAGTCGCCCGATCGATCAGAAAATCGACTCATATTAAGTCAGTTGTAGTGTCGGTTATCGAAATAAGAAGGAGTATCGGTTATGAGCCGACTCTGTTTCATCCGATAGAAGATAAGAAACTATGTCCTTGCAACCAGCTAAGATTCATCTATTACTAGAGTCGATCAAGGCCGAGCCGAGCAAGGAAGAGATGGTGTAAGCATGAATACCATCCCGAAAATCTTGTGAAAAGATTCCCGACCCCGATAATCTCGAGATCGAGAAGCATTCATAAGCAGATTGCAATCAAATCAAATCTCCTAAGATTGAGGAGAGAATCCCTGCACAGCAGGACCTCTTACTCTTATAAAAAAAAAAGGACGTCTCTAAGATTAAAGATACGCACAAAAACCTTTCAAAAAATCCTTCCTACACTGTCCAGTCACTGACTTAAGCATCGGAGGGTCCCTGGCTCTAGTTAGGGTCTCCTTTATTTCATCCTTGTGCAGGCGATAGATCAGAAGGAAGGCCCACTAATTTTTTGCATCAACAGATTGGCGTCGTCTATGAGAAGCGATACAAAAAGTCGTTTTCCACGCTCTATCCAAAAGCTGTAAACGCGCTCTAATGGTGATAACTAGAAAAACGGTTCAAGAAAAGCTAAATGAAGCTGCTGTTACTGGACCACCGTTTTGGATTCATCTGTCTCGACCAAAGGTACCGAGACAAGATCCTCCACCAGTTGTCCTCGTTCGTGAGTTTCAACCCGAGGGTCCAGTAACTAGATCATGGATACCTCGATTGGAGCTACGCGACTGCCGTAAAAGCTCCAGTCGAGGTATCCGTGATCGAGTCACTGGACCCTCGAGTCGAAACTCACGAACGAGGACAACCGGTGGAGGACTTTCTCTCGGTACCTTTGGTCGAGACAGATGAATCCAAAACTGTGCGGATTAACTCGTCTCTGCAGTCACCCTTAAAAGATAATCTGATAGCCCTGCTCCAACGATATGCTGATGTATTCGCATGGAGCTATGAAGACATGTCAGGAATCGACCCTTCGTTGATGACTCACCGACTCAACATCGATCTGACCTACTGGCCGATCCAACAGAAGCGACACCCGCTCGGCCCTAAAAGGTATGCTATTATAGAAGAAGAGGTCAGCAAGCTCTTAAAGGCAAAATTCATAGAAGAGATTTATTACCCAGAATGGGTAGCTAATATCGTACTTATGAAGAAAACCAGTGAGAAGTGGCAAGTCTGTATTGACTATACCGACCTAAACAAAGCCTACCCCAAGGATAGCTTTCTTCTTCCGAGGATCGATCAGTTGGTAGATAGTATTACGAGGACGAACTCCTTGATTTTATGGATACTTACTCAGGATATAATCAAATTGTAATGCATTAATCTGATAAATCGAAGACCACCTTTGTCACTGACAAAGTCTTTATTGTTACCGTGTGATACAATTTGGTTTGAAAAATGTTGGGGCGACTTATCAAAGATTAGTAAACAAAATATTCATTTGACAAATCGGTCAAACCATGGAAGTATACATTGACGACATACTTGTCAAAAGTATACATGCGGCCGACCATATAGCCGATCTAGAAGAAATGTTCATGATCTTACACAAGTTCCAAATGAAGTTAAATGCAAGCAAATGCGCCTTTGGAGTAAGCTGGGGAAAGTTCATCGGATTCCTGGTCAGTCAACAAGGGATCAAGGCAAATCCGGAAAAGATCAAGACATTGCTTGACATATAGTCTCCAAAGACGATCAAAGACATACAAAGGCTGATCGGACGAGCAGCCACACTCAATCGCTTCTTCTCGCGGGCTACCGATAAATACCTCTCATTCTTTAAACAACTGAAGGGACAGCAAACGGTGGATTGGATGGAAGAGTGCGAAGAAGCGTTCCAGCAATTGAAGTCTTATCTCAGATCTCCACCTCTCCTGTCGAAACCCGAACCAGGGGAAGCTCTGTTGTTATATCTCGCAGTGTCCGACACAGCGATTAGCTCGGTTCTAATACGGGATCACGAAGAAAAGCAGTTGTCAGTCTATTATGTCAGCAAGGCACTGTTATCAGCAGAGACAAGATATCCACTCCTGAAAAAAGTGGCCTTAGTCCTGGTAGTCTCCTCGCAACGACTTCGGCCATATTTCCAAGCTCATACCATTGTCGTTATGACTGACCTCCCACTGCGTTAGATCATTCAGAAACCAGAAGCATCCAGCCGACTTACGAAGTGAGAGATCGAACTCAGCGAATTCAACATCCAATACAATCCGAGAGTAGCAATCAAAAGACAAGCTGTGGCCGACTTCATTGCTAAAGTGACTCCACAAACCGATCCAATGACTGCGCATGCTACCCAGCCTATTGAGGCTACGACAGCTTCTCCCAAGTCAGCACCCGACCCAATCCATTGGAAGCAGTATGTCGACGACTCCTCCAACTCGAAGGCAAGCGGGGCAAGAGTCGTCTTGGAAACTCCTAATCAAACCTACATACAGTATGTCTTACGACTTGGATTTCAAGCCTCGAACAATACAACAGAATATGAAGCTTTATTGCTCGGCCTCCGACTCACAGCCAGTTTGAGTGTTATTCAACTCAACGTCTTTAGTGATTCGCAATTGGTCGTCAATCAAGTCACCGGTGTATATCAGACACATAAAGAGCAATTGAAAGTATGCATGGAGAAAGTCAAAGAGTTAATCAGTGGATTTCAACAATGAGTGGTTACTCGGATCCCTCGGACAGAAAATACTAAGGTCGATCTATTAGCAAAATTGCCTCAGCTGACGAAGACGACATACCCAGGTCTATTCCAATCGAATATGTCGTTAAGCCGAGTATCAATGAACCGGTTAGTTCGACCGTGCACACAATTAATTCGGAACATACTTGGCTCGACCCGATCGTTCAATATCTCAATAATGGAGAATTGCCCGAAGATTGCGCTGAGGCTCGACGATTGAAGATCCGAGCTTCCCGTTACACTATACTCAACGGGGTGTTGTGCAAGAAAGGCTACTATGCTCCCCTCTTACGATGCTTGAATTTCGATGAAGCCGATTACGTACTACGGGAACTACATGAAGGGATCTGTGAAAATCATTCAGAAGAACGATCACTCACGCACAAGGTCTTACGTCAGAGATATTACTGGCCGACCATCTAGTACGACGCTAGTAAGCTCGTCCAGAGATGCGACAAGTGCCAACGGTTCGTGACCATTCCGAGGTAACCCCCGGAGGAGCTGACTCCTATAACCGGTCCCTGGCCCTTTGCACAATGGGGAATCGACATCATTGGACCACTCCCTATGGGAAAAGGTCAGACCAAGTTTGGTGTTGTAGCAGTGGACTACTTCACAAAGTAAGTCGAGGCAGAGTCGTTGGCGAAGATAACCAAATAGAAGATCACGAACTATGTATGGAAAAATATTGTCTGTCGGTTTGGGATACCTCAGACTGTTATTACTGACAATGGGAAGCAGTTCGACAATAAGAGCTATCGAGAGATGTGCGATAATCTCGGGATTAGAAATGTGTACTCATCCCCACATCATCCTCAGACCAACGGACAGGTTGAGGTGGTCAATAAAATCATCAAGCAGCATCTCCGAACCAAGTTCGACCGAGCCAAAGGAACATGGGCTGAAGTGCTCCATAAAATCTTGTGGGTATACCGAACCACGGCTCGAACTGCTACGGGAGAGACTCCCTTCTCCCTTGCTTATAGCTAAAAAGTCGTCACCCCAGTCGAGATTGGATTGCCTTCAGCCAAAGTCAGTTCGTTTAATGAGGAGGATAATGAAGAACTCTTAGCCCCCGGACTCGATCTTGCGGACGAACAAAGGGAAAAAGCTTGGCTATGAATGGAGGCTCGATAACAACAAGTAACTCGGTTCTACAATGCTCGAGTCAAGGTCAGGCGTTTCCAAGTCAGAAACATGGTTCTCCGAAAAACGTTCCTAAATACCAAGGAAGTTGGTGCAGACACACTGGGACCCAATTAGGAAGGACCCTATGTCGTTTCAAGCACTATCTGACCTGGAACGTATCGGCTGTAAAACCTAAATGGGCAGTTACTGCCTCGTCCTTAGAATGCCGAGCATCTAAAAATCTACTACCCTTAGCTCAGATTAGTTAAACGCTAAGGAAGACTCAAAGATGACAAGCATGTAAACTAAATCAAAATGGATAAAGAAAACCAAAGTTATATTTTCATCAGTATGTTTGTTACATCGAGTTACATTTTGCATCATCATTACATTGATGGAGTAAAAAAGTTAAGGACAAAAGAAAGATCGGCAATAACGTGCAAGCTTCTTCCTCTGTTGTAGATACCCTCGGGCCTGCCCTGGAGTTCAGAGTGCTGGTGTGAGTGCCAAAAATGGGATGCTGGTGTGAGTGCCAAAAATAAAGCTCCAAGGATCATCAGGGGCTAACTCAGGAGGTGGTTCAGACTCGGCTACCACCACTTGGAGTAACCTCAGCAACCTCAGGAGCTGCCTCAGACTCAACCTCGATACCAGCCACAGCATCAGCAGACTCGGCAGTCTCGACCTCCAGACCTTCAGAACCAGCGACATCATCATCGAATCCCGATAGATCAAGGTTGGGAAAAAATTACTTCATCACCTGGATACAAGCTGTATATCAACTCTGATACAAGCGATCTCTCTCTTCCTCAAACTCTTGGGACTCGAGGAAAGCCATTACGGCTTGGTCCTTGGCCTGATCTTTGGCCTGCTCAATGGCTGCCTCGGCCTTAGCCTTGACCCACTTCAGCCTATCTTCGCAAGGAGCATGAGCCGTACGAAGTCGCTGACTCTCCTCCTGAGCCTCTTTCAGCAGCAAGATTACGCGGGCACACTCAGCCTTGGCATCCTCAGCAGCTTTTCTGGCAAGACTCAAGTCGCCCGACAGTATGTCGGCCCAAGTCAGAGCGCCTTCGAGCTGCATTTCCAACTCCGCAACTCGTTTCTTAGCATCAGCACACTCCGAGCTTGCCCTAAGAACGCAGGAGGCAAACTTCAAAAAGATAACTTGAGGTCAGAACTAAGTCACCGAGACAAAAGGGAAACCACTTAAGATGATAAAGATCAGAGACCTTACCTCAAGCAGCACCTTCGCCGCGTGAGCAAGAACCCGCCTCGAAGGGGAACTGCAGAGGCCGGCATAGTCCTTCTCCCCTCCATGAGAGATGGCCCATGAGACCATTGCCGACACATCTCGCAGAAGGGGAGAGGGCTCCTGTTAAGTCATCTCCCCCCATGAGGTCTCCCCTCTCGGTTTCGACACCCGCTTTGCAACGGGTCCTGGCTCGGGAGCCACCTGAGACTCGGCAGGAACCGCATCCACCTCTTCTGCCCTCTCCTTTAGGTCAGAGAGTACGACAACAGTCGGGGCAGAAGCGACTGAGGCAGAGGCGACTGAGGCAGAGGCGACTGAGCCTTTAGAGCTGTCTTCGGCTTCTTCGAAGGCCAAGTCTCTGACAGAAGCGCCGACCTCGGAGGAGCCTTCATCTTGGAAGCTGGCTTAAGAAGGGGCCGAGCCTCAGCCATATCTGCATCAGGAGAAGTACATAATTGGATAAAAAGTTAAAAGAAGTGTATCGAAATAGCTAGAGAGTACCTGTCACGACCGAGTCTAAACCCGATAGAAGAAGACACTCCGGTTGAAGAAGTGTATTCCAAAACCGATCCTCCTTATTTAGCGCCCACAGAGCCTTGATCTGAGCTAGGGCATCGGCTTCTAGCTTCGGTCTCTTCTTGGGGATATCTGCAAAACGCACGTAGTCAGACTCAAAAGTATCACAACAAGAAAATACAGAGAAAGGACATGCCGAGTCACCTGCTTTAGAGAACTCCCGATGAACACGAGGTTCGAAGAGCCCAGACTCGGCAGTCTCCCAGCGACCGCACACCCAGAACCACCTCTCTCTCCAGTGCTTGTTAGAGGTAGGAGGGTCGGTTATCAAAGGACCACCCTTGCTCCGCCAAGCGCACAGGAAGTACCAGCCGGGCTGTTGAGGGTTTGGCCATACTTGGTACAAATAGAGGAACTCATCGATAGTTAGGGAGTGTTATTCTGTCTCAGCCCACAGTACTGAACACCTGAACAAGTTCCTCCACCTGTTCAGAACTATTTGCCCGGGAGCAATCTGGAGTTGGGAAAGGAAATCCCGAGCAATAGGTTGAAGGGGCAGACATAAGCCGCATTGCATGGCAACTTGAAAAATTGCGACCATCCCAGTAGGGGGACGGTCGGGTAATTCACTCAGGAGGGGAAGCCGTAGAATAACTGAGTCGGGGACATGATACCCGACTCGGATTCTGTCCAAGTTTGCCTCAGTTAATACTGAAGGGACCGAACCCATTTGTTCATCTCCAGCCACCCCTCCCTCTATGGCCTCCCCTTCCTCATCTGCCGACCCAGCAACCTGAGTCGATCTCTTAAGAGGAACCGACTCGGTGGTTTCCTCAAATTCCTCATCCTCTTCCTTCAAGTCATCCCCAGGAGAATTAGGTCTCCTAGGGACAGTCGACAGTGACACACCACCGCCAGAAGGACCTGCCGAAGCAGGACGTTCCGCTGAAGTTCCGGAGACTCTTTTAAAGAACTGGAAAGCTTCATTGGCACCAATCGCCATCTCCATCAGCAATGAGGGCAATTCCGAGACATTTCAGAGATGTCTCATTCCGTCCTCATTACCGAAAATTCATTCCCAAAGACTTGAAGGACCACGCATTGCCATTAAGATCGAAAATGAAATAGAGGGAGAGAGTTAAAACTCACCAGAGAGGTGAAAAGAGCACAAGCGGAGAAGCTAAAAGGGAAAGGAGAATAGAAATAGCGGAGAAAATGGCAACAACGTAGAATAGAAAATGGGAGAAGGAGCAGACGCGCAAAAATGGGGAAAAGGCATCCTGCTCCTCCTTTTAAAGCCCTGCCATGTGGCAAAGGCATTTAAGGAGGAGTTGAATCGATGCCTATTTTGACTCCCCCACCCGACACGTGGTGCATGCCGACTAACGCAAGTAATGCCCTCGCCACGCGTTGGATGCTCATAAGCGGATGAAACGTTCTGATGACTGTCTGCTCGTGCGACCTTGAGCATCGAATCGATGCCTGTTAGGGATGACATAAGAAGCAGTAAATGTTCCATCATAACATCGGTCTTCGATGCAAACCGACTCAGAAACTCGTTACCCTTTAGTGTCAACACGGCAGACATAAGGAGTAAGGGGGCTTACTGTTGGAGAAAAATACGACAAGTCCGGAAACCCGGTTATGGAATTGACTAACTCTACTGACACAGCCCGAGGATCCGAGGTAACGGGTTTGACCGAGGCAAAACAGTAAAGCCTAAAGGAGAGACTTAACTCGGATTGCAGAAAATAAGTTCCGACCGAAAGATAAAGAGTCAAGAGCCATAGACCGGATGTATAAGATATATAAAGTTGTCTCGGATAACAAGCCAACAACATCTAAAGGGGATCAACTACGATCCAAAGGCTCGAAGTCGCCCGATCGTTCAGAAAATCGACTCATATTAAGTCGATTGTAGTGTCGGTTATTGGAATAAGGAGTATCGGTTATGAGCCGACTCTGTTTCATCCAATAGAAGATAAGAAGCCTTGTCCTTGCAGCCAATCAAGACTCATCTATTACTAGAGTTGGTCAAGGCCAAGCCGAGCAAGGAAGAGACGATGTAAGGATGAATACCATCCTGAAAATCTTGTGAAAGGATTCCCAACCCCGATAATCTCGGGATCGGGAAGCATCCATAAGCAGATTGCAATCAAATCAAATCTTCTAAAATTGGGGAGAGAATCCCTGCATGGCAGGACCTCTCACTCATATAAAAGAAGGACGTCTCTAAGATTAAAGGTACGCACAAAAACCCTTCAAAAAAATCCTTCCTACACTGTCCAGTCACTGACTTAAGCATCGAAGGGTCCCCGACTCTAGCCAGGGTCTCCTTTGTTTCATCCTTATGTAGGCGATAGATCAGAAGGAAGGCCCAGCAGTTTTTTGCATCAACAAGTTTGATACCAAAAATTTATGGGATGGTGAGTGCTCAACCAACAATATTTCTTATGGTGGGGTACACTAGAGATTTTGATGGAAAAATGGATGGATGGTATGGTAGTAGGAGCAGCTAGAAAACTTTCCTTCGCCCCCACAACAATTTATATGTTTTATCCACATTGTCCTTCCTTGTTGGGAGCTTATTGCAAGGCATGGACATAAAAGGAGGTATATCAAAATTTCATATATAATACATCATGTGAAGTAATGATGACTGAATTTTGTCCTTGAAAACTTCCTATGGTCTATCAAAGTGTTTATTTGCCATCCAACTTATTAATTAGGTCGCATATATTTAGATGAAGGGTAAATAAAAATATCGATTTAATTCAAAACTTTTATAGTCTTAATAACTTTTTAACTATGGATGTTCAATCATTGATGATTCATATGCTGAGGTTCACCTGAATTTTGGATCTACCTCATTTTTTAGGTCACTCTATGAAATGATTTTTAAAAATAGATAGATGGTGTGGATAAAATACATACACCATGGTGGGGCCCATAACTTTTCCTATAGCACACATTACCAACATCAATGTTGTGTGCTATGCTACGCAGCAATCTAAGGATGACATTTGTTGCTAAAATGAGCCAGGAGTAGGTGGCACTGGCCCTGTTCTAATAGAAAAAGTTCAATTGATCTAACCCTGGGATTGAAATGTTTGGTTTTGATTGTTGGGCCTAAGATTGAAATTTTTTGTTTTGATTATTGGCTCTTGGTTTGGTGCAGGTATGCTAGAATCGATTGGCGGCTTGATTCAAACCAAATAACTTGACCCGGAGCACTAAGATGGGCAGATACATTGAGTGCGATCATATATAATCGAGGCCTGAGAAAATTGACTGCCTATTCAACCACTCACAAGATAATTATTAAATAATCATGCAATTATCAAAGGCTAAGGTTCTTACTCAAAAGATGGGTTGGACCATGCTTTCTAAAATAAATGACTTTCGCATGGGGACACAATCAGGAAAAAATGAAATATTTATAGTTGATCACAGGAAGCAATGAAATATGAACTGCTTGTTAGGAGCGTTGCAAAAAAACCTTAGGATCTCGCCTCCCAAAACATTAGAATTATAGGATATAATAAAACAATAAAATTATATCAAAGCACAAACCACACGACACGAGATATTTTACGTGGAAAACCCTCAAATAGGTAAAAACCACGGGACCTAATCTAGAGCAACAATTCATTATAAAGTAGAATGTTACAACCGATCACAAGCACACCCCGCTTGGATCAAACTTCTTCACTCACGTATGAGTGAATGAATAATAAAATAATAATGAAAAACGGAGAGATCTCACCGATTACGAAGACGTAAAAGTGTTGAGACATCAACTGTGAAGTAGATCACCTTTACGAGTAGAATCCTCCATTCCACAAGTTTCCTCTCTCTTTTGTCTCTCACCTTAATCGTGAAAACACCTTAGCATACCCTATAATAGCCTTATGGACCCCTATTTATAGTTTAGGAAACTTCTCTTCTATACCTCTGCGAAACTGCCTCAAATTTACGCAGTTCGCACAAGATCCGAGCAGAATCTACATAACCTTCGACTAGTTGAGCCAGGTCCTCTTTGACCCCTTCGACCGGTCGAGCATGACCTTCGACTAGTCAACGCCAAAAAATCTAGCTTACTGGACTTTGAGTCAAGCGAGCCTTGACCGGTCGAGCAGCTCCCTTCGACTGATCAAGCCGCTCACCAACATCAATGTTGTGTGCTATGCTACGCAGCAATCTAAGGATGACATTTGTTGCTAAAATGAGCCAGGAGTAGGTGGCGCTGGCCCTGTTCTAATAGAAAAAGGTCAATTGATCTAACCCTGGGATTGAAATGTTTGGTTTTGATTGTTGGGCCTAAGATTGAAATTTTTTGTTTTGATTATTAGCTCTTGGTTTGGTGCAGGTATGCCAGAATCGATTGTGCGGCTTGATTCAAACCAAATAACTTGACTCGGAGCACTAAAATAGGCAGATACATTGAGTGCGATCATGTATAATCGAGGCCTGAGAAAATTAACTGCCTATTCAACCACTCACAAGATAATTATTAGATAATCATGCAATTATCAAAGGCTAAGGTTCTTACTCAAAAGATGGGTTGGACCATGCTTTCTAAAATAAATGACTTTCGCATGGGGACACAATCAGGAAAAAATGAAATATTTATAGTTGATCACAGGAAGCAATGAAATATGAACTGCTTGTTAGGAGCGTTGTACAAAAACCTTAGGATCTCGCCTCCCAAAACACTAGAATTATGGGATATAATAAAACAATAAAATTAGATCAAAGCACAAACCACACGACACAAGATATTTTACGTGGAAAACTCTCAAAGAGGTAAAAACTACGGGACCTAATATAGAGCAACAATTCACTATAAAGTAGAACGTTACAACCGATCACGAGCACACACCGCTTGGATCAAACCTTCTTCACTCACGTATGAGTGAATGAATAATAAAATAATAATGAAAAACAGAGAGATCTCACCGATTACGAAGACGTAAAAGTGTTGAGACATCAACTGTGAAGTAGATCACCTTTACGAGTAGAATCCTCCATTCCACAAGTTTCCTCTTTCTTTTGTCTCTCACCTTAATCGTGAAAACACCTTAGCATACCCTAGAATAGCCCTATGGACCCCTATTTATAGTTTAGGAAACTTCTCTTCTGCACCTTTGCGAAACTGCCTCAAATTTACGCGGTTCGCACAAGATCCGAGTAGAATCTACATAACCTTCGACTAGTTGAGCCAGGTCCTCTTCGACCCCTTCGATCGGTCGAGCATGACCCTCGACTAGTCAACGCAAAAAAATCTAGCTTACTGGACTTTGAGTCAAGCGAGCCTTGACCGGTCGAGCAGCTCCCTTCGACTGATCAAGCCGCTCACCAACATCAATGTTGTGTGCTATGCTACGCAGCAATCTAAGGATGACATTTGTTGCTAAAATGAGCCAGGAGTAGGTGGCGCTGGCCCTGTTCTAATAGAAAAAGGTCAATTGATCTAACCCTGGGATTGAAATGTTTGGTTTTGATTGTTGGGCCTAAGATTGAAATTTTTTGTTTTGATTATTAGCTCTTGGTTTGGTGCAGGTATGCCAGAATCGATTGTGCGGCTTGATTCAAACCAAATAACTTGACTCGGAGCACTAAAATAGGCAGATACATTGAGTGCGATCATGTATAATCGAGGCCTGAGAAAATTAACTGCCTATTCAACCACTCACAAGATAATTATTAGATAATCATGCAATTATCAAAGGCTAAGGTTCTTACTCAAAAGATGGGTTGGACCATGCTTTCTAAAATAAATGACTTTCGCATGGGGACACAATCAGGAAAAAATGAAATATTTATAGTTGATCACAGGAAGCAATGAAATATGAACTGCTTGTTAGGAGCGTTGTACAAAAACCTTAGGATCTCGCCTCCCAAAACACTAGAATTATGGGATATAATAAAACAATAAAATTAGATCAAAGCACAAACCACACGACACAAGATATTTTACGTGGAAAACTCTCAAAGAGGTAAAAACTACGGGACCTAATATAGAGCAACAATTCACTATAAAGTAGAACGTTACAACCGATCACGAGCACACACCGCTTGGATCAAACCTTCTTCACTCACGTATGAGTGAATGAATAATAAAATAATAATGAAAAACAGAGAGATCTCACCGATTACGAAGACGTAAAAGTGTTGAGACATCAACTGTGAAGTAGATCACCTTTACGAGTAGAATCCTCCATTCCACAAGTTTCCTCTTTCTTTTGTCTCTCACCTTAATCGTGAAAACACCTTAGCATACCCTAGAATAGCCCTATGGACCCCTATTTATAGTTTAGGAAACTTCTCTTCTGCACCTTTGCGAAACTGCCTCAAATTTACGCGGTTCGCACAAGATCCGAGTAGAATCTACATAACCTTCGACTAGTTGAGCCAGGTCCTCTTCGACCCCTTCGATCGGTCGAGCATGACCCTCGACTAGTCAACGCAAAAAAATCTAGCTTACTGGACTTTGAGTCAAGCGAGCCTTGACCGGTCGAGCAGCTCCCTTCGACTGATCAAGCCGCTCACCAACATCAATGTTGTGTGCTATGCTACGCAGCAATCTAAGGATGACATTTGTTGCTAAAATGAGCCAGGAGTAGGTGGCGCTGGCCCTGTTCTAATAGAAAAAGGTCAATTGATCTAACCCTGGGATTGAAATGTTTGGTTTTGATTGTTGGGCCTAAGATTGAAATTTTTTGTTTTGATTATTAGCTCTTGGTTTGGTGCAGGTATGCCAGAATCGATTGTGCGGCTTGATTCAAACCAAATAACTTGACTCGGAGCACTAAAATAGGCAGATACATTGAGTGCGATCATGTATAATCGAGGCCTGAGAAAATTAACTGCCTATTCAACCACTCACAAGATAATTATTAGATAATCATGCAATTATCAAAGGCTAAGGTTCTTACTCAAAAGATGGGTTGGACCATGCTTTCTAAAATAAATGACTTTCGCATGGGGACACAATCAGGAAAAAATGAAATATTTATAGTTGATCACAGGAAGCAATGAAATATGAACTGCTTGTTAGGAGCGTTGTACAAAAACCTTAGGATCTCGCCTCCCAAAACACTAGAATTATGGGATATAATAAAACAATAAAATTAGATCAAAGCACAAACCACACGACACAAGATATTTTACGTGGAAAACTCTCAAAGAGGTAAAAACTACGGGACCTAATATAGAGCAACAATTCACTATAAAGTAGAACGTTACAACCGATCACGAGCACACACCGCTTGGATCAAACCTTCTTCACTCACGTATGAGTGAATGAATAATAAAATAATAATGAAAAACAGAGAGATCTCACCGATTACGAAGACGTAAAAGTGTTGAGACATCAACTGTGAAGTAGATCACCTTTACGAGTAGAATCCTCCATTCCACAAGTTTCCTCTTTCTTTTGTCTCTCACCTTAATCGTGAAAACACCTTAGCATACCCTAGAATAGCCCTATGGACCCCTATTTATAGTTTAGGAAACTTCTCTTCTGCACCTTTGCGAAACTGCCTCAAATTTACGCGGTTCGCACAAGATCCGAGTAGAATCTACATAACCTTCGACTAGTTGAGCCAGGTCCTCTTCGACCCCTTCGATCGGTCGAGCATGACCCTCGACTAGTCAACGCAAAAAAATCTAGCTTACTGGACTTTGAGTCAAGCGAGCCTTGACCGGTCGAGCAGCTCCCTTCGACCGATCAAGCCGCTCACTCGACCAGTCGAGTAGCGCGGTAAAACAAGATTTAAGACATCCATGTTGCACTACCTCTATTCTGAACTGAGGAGGAAAACCCCATCAATGCTTGTACTAAGATTGAGATAAGTCAAACGTGAAATCGGGAATACTCCAACGTAAAAGTGTAGACTTGAATTATAGTCGAAGATAATCGCTACCAGATTACAACTAAGGATTACCACTAGTCATAGGATAGAGCTAAGCTTATGATAATGAAAGATAATTTGATTGGTTTGATTGGATTGGTATGAGACGTCTTACTTTAATGAGTTCCTTGCTATTCATATATCTCTCTCACGAGTTTCTTTCATACGTTTCTCTATTCATTTAATGGTTATATCAGTTGATTCATAGCCACATTGGTCTTTCAAATCCTTCATTCTCTTCTTGACATGTGTCCTTTCAACCGTTCTCTTCGCCCAACCACATGTTGCCTCTGGATGCCTTGACCGTGCCCCATCATCAGATGACGTGAATCATCCATATCAACACCAGTTATAATTTCGTAAAAAACACTCTTAAATATCTCTAAAGATCTTATGCATGCTATACATTTTCTATGCAATGACGCATGTCATTTTCTAATTGCCTATTATAGGAATTGTCAAAAATAAGGTAAGTATTGCCCCCCACATCGCTTCATCTTTGGACAAAAGATGAAAGCAACTGTACTAATTTTTCAATGCAATAAATTAAATCAACCTTTCTTCCATGTCTCAATTACTTAGTGATTTTGCTCGACCAAGACGAAAAGTGAATGATGGTTTTGCTCATTCTCTATGATTGACATTACGACACATTATACACAATCATGTTGTACGATGAATCATAATTATCATCTCATTAATGCACACAATCATGACCGATATATACGCATTTTTGAATTGGTTTCATCTTTATATGACTCTCGCTCTTCACGCTTCTCCTTTCAAAATCTCCCTTTCTCATTCGAACTCCCTGCAATTAGCATGGTTGCTTATTCTTATTATGCTGTTTCGATCTTCCAGCAACAAGATTTCATGAAATAATGGAATATTTTCTCTCATAAGTTATCAATAACATCATCTTCAATACCCCCCATCAAGCCAGGTCGAGAGTACCTTATGCTCAAATCAATCTTCCACCCCGAGATTACTCATGCGGAGATTTAATCGGTGAAACCATTCTTTCCTGATTGTTTAGGTGAAACACTTATCATTCAATATGATCATCTTCCAGATCCAATAAAATGCCTTTGCACAGAATATTTAGCCAGCACTTCTCTCCTCGCAATTGCTTTGGCTTTTTAGAGCCAATTGACCAACACCTTTCATTTCGGATGTGGTCCCATGAGTCCTAAAATTAAGGGTGTACATCGAGTCGAACCAAGTCGAGCTGGCCTCAGCTCAACTCGGCTCGGCCACTAGCTGACCTCAGCTTGAACTTGACTTGGCTTCGTCCTCGAGTCGGACTGGCCAGCTCGACTCAGTTTGGTCAGCAGCTTGGGCTAGATCGGGTCGAGTCCGAGTCAAGTTCGCCATTAAGGCTTTTTCACAAACACCTAGACTACACTTTCAAAATCTTATTGTATTTGAGATATCAACAATTGTTTTACAGGTATATTATCAAACACCTTCTAAGCAACATAAAAATCATGAAAAAAAAGGGTGTTGGTTTCATATACATACCTTCATTGCCACCAACCACACTTCTTTGAGATCATGAAAAAAAAGGGTGTTGGTTTCATATACATACCTTCATTGCCACCAACCACACTTCTTTGAGATCATGAAAAAAAAGGGTGTTGGTTTCATATACATACCTTCATTGCCACCAACCACACTTCTTTAAGTCCTTTCATCAAACACTTGGTGAACAACATCAATATCAAAGTAACCAAGTCACTGAACTTGTTTGATCCGAGTTCAATTCGAGCTGGGTTCAATCCGAGTCGAGTTGAGTTGGGGCCGGCTCGAACTCATTTTCAAGCTTAAAAAATCGGCTCAACTTGGCTCGAACTCGGCTTTGAATTGAGTTGAATTGATCTTTTTCGAGTCGAGTCGAGCGAGCTAACCGAGTTAGCTCCGTTTGTGTACACCCCTACCTAAGATCATGAACATCTATGCTTTCACTTATCTATTTCCTTTTGGTGATTAAGGAGCAATACAATCTAAAGCTTAGGTGGGCCATTCCGCGTGGACCTAGAGGTTTTAGACGTGATTTTACATTACATTATCCCACGTGGTGGGTCCACCTGAATTTTGGAACGGCCTGATTTTGAATCTGTACGGTGAAGATGAAGGAGCCCACCTAATGGACGGATTGTGCTTGATCCCATCAAGTTGGGCCGCACAGTACTCGAGTGCCGGACATGAGCTGCACAACTAGAGGTGTGCATTTGTGACCCGATCCGGCGGATCCGACCAGATCCGACCCGATCAGGCCCGTTCCGAACAGAACCGACGGCCAAGATCGGGCCTGATCGGGTTGTAGTTTCCAGATCCGATTTTTTTTCGGGTAAGGTTCGGATAGACCTCTGTCCGGACCGACTCGACCCGGATACCCGAACCGATGGACCCGAATCGCACCGAACAGACCCGAACCGATAGGTGAGTGGGTAGTATGCAATATATGTTTTATTTTTTACCCTAATTTTCTTAAAAATGGATGGACGATGTAGATAAAATATATAGATTTCATAAAATATGTTGATCAAGTCATGGGGGACCCAGATGAAGGGAAAAAATATATATCAGCTTGATCGAAAAGTTTTATAGCGTACATAACGTTTTTAGTGGTCAAAATTCATTCAACACTGTTTTCTATAATGTGGTCCACTTGAGATTTCAATATACCTAGTTTTTTTTCTAAAGACTTAAAAGGATCAATAAAAATAGATGGAGGGCATGGATGAAATACATACATCAAGGTGGGGCCCACAGAGCACGGACGTCCGGTGGCCAAGGGAGTAGCCAGTCCGTTTCCAGCTGTAATACCTCTGGCCGCCTCGAGCTGCAGGCGCTCCTCGAGCTCCGTGCTGTACAACGGTTCAAAGGAGATCAAAGTTATGGGCCCCACAGTGATGTATCTATCATATCTACACCGTTCATATAATTTTAGAAATAATTATAGAGTATTATGCAAAAAAAAGAAAATATCCAAAGATCATGTGGCCCACACCACAAATAGCAGTAGAGAATGATTTTCACTGTTAAACCATTCGTGTGGTCCACTCGATAGTTAGATCCGTCTTATTTTTCGTCTCAAGCCTTAAGACAAGCTTAGAAAATAGATGAACGGTTTTGATATAACACATACCCTATGATTATATCCATGAACCTTGCTCACCCTGTACAGCTCTGCTCGTGTGAAAGTAGTTTGAATTTCGTGCACTGCACGTCAGGATTCAAAAAGTAAAAAACACTGTATACAGTATACGTTTAGATTGGAAATTTTTTCATACCCATGTGGGTCCCACCTTGATGTGTATGTTTTATCTAAGCCGTTCATAAATTTTTACATATTATTTTAACCATTGAGTACAAAAAGTAATTATATTAAAGATTAAAATATACCACATCACATGAAACAATTTAATTAAATTTATATATCTAAATTCTATTCAACCTGATCCGACCTGGTTTTTCTAACCGAGTCGGACACTGTTCGAGTCACAAAAATCATGCAACGAATCTGTCCGAATTATGTGACCCAGATCCGGGCACGGATCGGATCGGATTCGGGTCAAGCCTGTAGAATTTCGGATCAGGTCGAGTTGAACCTAATCCGATCCGATCAGGACCGATGCCCACCTCAGCACAACACGTGTTGTATGGGATTCGGGTTCTTCTCCCTAGTGCGTTGCACCCACACTGACTGGTGCGTACAAATGGATCAAATTACTTCCATACCCCTACTATCACCAACCGTCTGTCTACTTCATAGGGAGTATCTGGTAATTTCACTCTCAGGCGAAAATGACCGAGAATCTTTTGAAAGGCTTTCGTTAAAGAGAAATGCTCCAGTGGTGTTGTGAGAGCACTATAAGTTATCGTGCTCCTAGTTGCATCGGGACACTAATAAAATCTAATGCATTGATCTAGACTGTTCATTATATCCAAATAAAATTTCATTAGATACTAGATAATAATCATACCGTTATGAAAAATACCAACCGTTTGATCAATGGACTTAAATATGGACGGTCAACATTGTTTACACAGAGATAGGTCTCATCAAGGATTTGATGAATCTATTTGTTAGGAATGACCATGGATTGCTTATAATTCCAAAGTAAAACTTTTGTAAGTCAATCATAACCATCCCATCCATGGCTTAGAAAAGGGATGGCTAGAGAAAATAAATCCAGACTGATGATGATTGAACCATCAAATCGATGCTATATGTTAAGATATCCTTTATAATGTGTCAATAACTTTATAGACGGTTCAGATCGATAGATCGAACAGTGGAAGTGAACAGATACAATTCGGAGCACTGTAACCTACAGTGCTTCGTGTGTACTCGTGCATTTCTTTTCGTTAAATTACTTCATTATCTTGATTAATTGTCACTTAAGGGACTTTCGCTCAGCCCAGACGCGTGTGAAATAAAGCTCGTGTACACGTCACATGTGTGCCATGCAGCATGGCACATACGTGTGATATCTAATCCATCCCTCAGGTTGGTCCGACCATGTACATATTTCCCCCAAGCAAAAATGGTCCAACGAGCATGTGGACCCCAATATTGCAAACAGGTTGAGGGGTTAGAAAACTTAGGCCAAGTTTTTCAGAACCGTACATTATTTTTGCAAACTATGGCCCACTTAAACATTGGATCAATATGTTTGACGGTCTGGGGCATCAGTATGGTAGTTCCTTTCTGATGGATGGCTTGGATCTTATATCCATAATTCCATGATGGCGCACATGTGGAATGTGCATGAGATCTATTGCACACGCGCATGGCTTAGCAAGACTAGGGTCCCTTCCGTTGGATTTGTCGTGGATGGATTAGACATTTAGTGGCGTATTTTTGTAAACGACAAAAATGCCCTCGAGAATGTTCTTTTCGTCGTTGCCCCTCTCTCTCTCATGCTGACCGTTGCCATCGATCGGGTGATCCTAACCATACAGTAAGAAGTTCTCTCGATGAATGTGAACCGCGACAATGGACCCCACCAAATGGATGGTTCAAAATGTTGTCTAGACCTTTTTTTCTATAAACAATCTTGGCTGTCCACTTTATAAGACATTGATCCAATGGTTAGAAGTTCACGCTAAGTGAGATTTTTTTTATTTTTTATTTTTTACACTGGCCATGAAGACTGGACCTATTGGACGGTTCAGATTGATTTAGTAGATTGTCCTCGTGTCCTATACATTCATTATGATACACGTGGCAAACATGTAAAAGATCCATGTACGTCCTTCAACTATTGGGAGAGAAAAAGTACACGTTGGTCACGTGATCCTAGCGTACTTTTTTAGTTTAGACCCGGCAGACTACTTTCATTTTTTCATTCGACACGAAAAAATCTTAATTACTAAACTAGATTACTAGTTGTACGTACAGACTTAGAAAGATAAAAATACTTTTGCCTTTTTCAACAATTTTACTGTAATAGGCAGAGATTTTCGTCAAAAAAACAAAAGTCTGTACCCTAAAAATCCAAATCGGTGAAAAACTTTTCGAGCGGTGAATAAAAATAAAGAAGGCATAATACGGAATCGTCCACGGTGCTAATTTTTTCAATGATCCTAGCCACTAAATGGAGAACTTCGACAATTAAAATCTGTTAGAATGAGTGTATTCAATGCTTAGAAATTCAATGGAGTGGGATCATCTGGCTGGAGGGGTTGTGATTTATGGTCCATTATGACATGGCCCAATAGATGAATTGTCTTGATCTCAAAGATGCAAATGGGGTGTATGGAAATCCAAACCATTGAAACAGTTGAACCCATTGCAGATAAAGTATAACCAGCAAGATCATATTAATTGGACCATCTAAAGAGTTGGCTAATACATAGTTTCTTATCTCAACAGCTTATTAGAAGTTGAGATAATTTCTTTAGTGTCATATTTTTATTTGTAAATTTTTATATATTGAGCCCAGCTTATGTCACCGTGCACTGGGCCCACATACTTTCAAAATCATGTACATCTGGGACTCTATACCTTACACATGAAAAAACTTTAATAAAAAGATGAATGTGATCGTTACTATCTCCATATGAATTAAGAGGAATAAAGTAGGAATTTTTACTTGCTCCCATTCCACTCCAAATATACAAGGTCAGAATCATCCCGAAAGATGCTCATGGGATGATAATCACATTTATATAGTGTAAAGGTACTGTAGGTAACCTAAATGAATACGGATAAAAGCCGTAGTTGCATATCTATAGCTACGGCTTTAAGGAACAGAGGATGCTACTCACATTTATATAGTATAAAAGTACTATGGTCGGTTCGAATCGTCATAGTCGCTGCATTTGAGTTCGAGTGATTGGCAACATGGCTGGATTGTAAGAGAGTCAAAACAGACTTCCAAAGTGCAAATGTGCAATGAAGTGTCTTTCAAAGTTAAATGATTGTAGTAGGATAGGATGGTAGATGCACAAGCACTGTTAGATTGATCAAGTTTCAGGTACTACGCTGGGCCCATGGGACCTAACTAGAGACCGGTGATCTTGTTAGGAACTTTATGGGGCCTACTGTGATGTATTTGCTTTATCTACACCAATTCATTAATCATTTCAAAAATTCTTTTGAGGTGAGGAGCCTTAAAATGAGGTAGCTTAATTGCTAAATTAGACCAAGTTGTAGAAGATAGTAGGGATTGAATGCCTGTTGCTGAAAACCTTTTGAAAGCCTACAACAGTTTAGGATTAAGAGAATATATATGTTTTCACTTCAATCAGGGCCCTATAAACTTGTGAAAAACTTAGATGGCAGATAAACATCATTATATATAGACCACAGGAAGGATTCAACGGTGCAATCATTGTCATAATTGTTTCTAGTGGTCTGGTCCACTCAAGCTATCTATCCACCTTTTTGAGCTCATGCTTTAAAATGACCTTCCAAGTGGATGGACGGTTGGGATAAAACTCACGTATCATGGTGTAGGCCCATAGAGGGAAGTACCCAATCCCCCCCCCCCCCCATTAAAGTACTACACTCAATTTCTTAATTTTTCTTGATTTGGAAGCAATTTAAAAAAGGGGAGTGCCTGATCATTTTTCTCGTTCAAACAAAAAGGAGAAATTTCCTACTGTATGACCCATTTAAGGCCCATTCCCAAAAATAAGCCCACTTGTTTTGAGCTCCCAGGAATAAGCCCCAGCTGTACGGCCCCAATTCTCAGGTGGAAAATGCCCCTGCTTTTTCAGCTTTTTGGTTGGTAAAAGCTTGGTCTTCCTTTAGCTACGGATTATAACCGTAGCGATTGCCATAACTATAACCATCACCATAACACACCAATCACAAAAGACTGACCTGGCCGACCCCAACTCACTGTTCCACCTATGTACTCTTTTTTTTTTCTTTCCTTTTTTAATTACAAGTAGAATTTTTTCTCTAACACATATTTATATAAATATGTATATATAAGCATATAAAAAAAAATTTCTTTTTTTTTTTTTCATTTCTTTCTTTATTCATTTAATAAACATATCTCTTAAACCAGAATGAGTTACTTGACGTACCATATAGGATTTTGGGGTAGGATATGCTACTTTATCTAACCAACCTACTTATTTTCTAAGATTCTATTAGGTCGATGGTTGAAAATTTATTTCATTCACTTCGCGGTCAATTTCATTCATTTCATTTCACGATCAATTCCATGCATATCATGGTCAATTCCCTTCACTTTCACGGTCAATTCGCTTCACTTCACGATCAATTCCATTCATTTCATGGTCAATTCGCTTCACTTCATAGTCAATTCCATGCACTTCATGGTCAATTCCCTTCACTTCACGGTCATTTCCATGCATTTCATGGTTATTCCTGGCGATTTCGTGTTGATTTATGGTCATTTCCACGCATTTCATAGTCAATTCCCTTCACTTCACGGTCATTTCCATGCATTTCACGGTCATTCTCGACGATTTTGTGTTGATTCACGGTCATTTCCACGTATTTCACGGTCAATTCTCTTCACTTTATAGTCATTTCCATGCATTTCATGGTCAATTTGCTTCACTTCACGGTCATTTCCATGTATTTCACGGTCAATTCGCTTCACTTCACGATCATTTCCATGTATTTCACGGTCATTCTCAGTGATTTCGTGTTGATTCACGGTCATTTTCATGTATTTCATGGTCAATTCCCTTCACTTCACGGTCATTTCCACGCATTTCACGGTCAATTCGCTTCACTTCACGGTCATTTTCATGCATTTTACGGTCAATCCCGACGATTCCATGTTGATTCACAGTCATTTCCACACATTTCACGATCAATTTCCTTCACTTCATGGTCATTTCCATGCATTTCACAGTCAATTCACTTCACTTCACGGTCATTTCCATGTATTTCATGGTCATTCCCGACGATTTCGTGTTGATTCACGGTCATTTCCACGCATTTCACGGTCAATTCTCTTCACTTCACGGTCATTTCCAGGCATTTCACGGTCAATTCGCTTCACTTCACGGTCATTTCCATGCATTTTATGGTCATTCCTGGTGATTCCGTGTTGATTCACGGTCATTTCCACGCATTTCACAGTCAATTCCCTTTACTTCACGGTCATTTCCACGCATTTCACGGTCATTTTCATGCATTTCATGGTCATTCCCGGCGATTCCGTGTTGATTCACGGTCATTTCCATGCATTTCATGGTCATTTTCACGCATTTCACGGTCAATTCACATCACTCCACGGTCATTTCCATGCATTTCATAGTTATTCCCGGCGATTTCGTGTTGATTCACGGTCATTTCCATGCATTTTACGGTCAATTCCCTTCACTTCACGATCATTTCCACGCATTTCATGGTCAATTTGCTTCACTTCACGGTCATTTCCATGCATTTCACGGTCATTCCCTGCGATTCCGTGTTGATTCACGGTCATTTCCATGCATTTCATGGTCAATTCCCTTCACTTCAGGGTCATTTCCACACATTTCACGGTCAATTCGCTTCACTTCATGGTCATTTCCATGCATTTCACAGTCATTTCTGCGCGATTCCGTGTTGATTTACGGTCAATTCCATGCATTTCACGATCATTTCCCTTTACTTCACGGTCATTTCGCTTTACTTCATGGTCATTTCCAAGTTTTTCACGGTCATTCCCGGCGATTCCGTGTTAATTCATGGTCATTTCCACGCATTTCATGGTCAATTCCCTTCACTTCACGGCATTTCCATGCATTTCACGGTCAATTCGCTTCACTTCATGGTCATTTCCATGCATTTCACGGTCATTCCTGGCGATTCCGTGTTGATTCACGGTCATTTCCACGCATTTCACGATCAATTCCCTTCACTTCACGGTCATTTCCATGCATTTTACGGTCAATTCGAATCACTTCACGGTCATTTCCATGCATTTCACGGTCATTCCCAGCGATTCCGTGTTGATTCACGGTCATTTCTATGTATTTCACGGTCAATTCCCTTCACTTCATGGTCATTTCCACGCATTTTACGGTCAATACGCTTCACGTCACGGTCATTGTCATGCATTTCACGGTCAATTCGCTTCACTTCACGGTCATTGCCGGCGATTCCGTGTTGATTCACAGTCATTTCCATGCATTTCATGGTCAATTCGCTTCACTTCATGGTCATTTTCATGCATTTCACGGTCATTCTTGACAATTCCATGTTGATTCACGGTCATTTCCGTGAAATGCATGGAAATGACCGTGAAGTGAAGGGAATTGACCATGAAGTGAAGGGAATTGACCATGAAATGCGTGGAAATGACCGTGAATCAATACAGAATCGTCGGGAATGACCATGAAATGCATGGAAATGACCGTGAAGTAATGCGAATTGACTGTGAAATGCATGAAAATGATCATGAAGTGAAGGGAATTGACCATGAAATGCGTGGAAATGACCGTGAATCAACACGGAATCGCCGGGAATGACCGTGAAATGCATGAAAATGACCGTGAAGTGAAGGGAATTGACCATGAAATGCGTGGAAGTGACCGTGAATCAACATGGAAATCACCGGGAATGATCGTGAAATACATGAAAATGACCGTAGAGTGAAGCGAATTGACCGCGAAATGCGTGGAAACGACCGTGAAGTGAAGGGAATTGACCGTGAAATGCGTGGAAGTGACCGTGAATCAATACGAAATCGCTGGGAATGACCATGAAATGCATGTAAATGACCGTGAAGTGAAGCGAATTGACCATGAAATGCGTGGAAATGACCGTAAAGTGAAGGGAATTGACTGTGAAATGCGTGGAAATGACCGTCAATCAACACGGAACGCCGGGGGAATGACCGTGAAGTGCATGGAAATGACCGTGAAGTGAAATGAATTGACCGTGAAATGCATTGAATTGACCGTGAAGTAAAAGAAATTGACCGTGAAATGCATGGAATTGACCGTGAAGTGAAGGGGAATCGTCGGAATTGACCGTGAAGTGAAGCGAATTGACCGCGAAATGCATGGAATTGACCATGAAGTGAAGTGAATTGATCGTGAATGTAAAAGGAATTGACCATGAAATGAAATGAATGAAATTGACTGCGAACTGATTGAAATTGACTGCGAAGTGAATGAAATTGATCTCGAACTGATTGAAATTGATTGCGAAGTGAGTGAAATGGATTTTCGACCATTGACCTGATGGAATCTTAAAAAATAAGTAAGTTAGTTAGCTAAAGTGTAACACTCCAACCCCTTCGGTAGGATATTGTCCGCTTTGGCTAGCACTCACTGTCCACCTTCATGGCTTTGTTCTCGCAGGTGGAAGCGGTTAGCGAACCACCTGCAAAACGCGTCGTACCCTTAAGGTCGAAGCTCCATAGATAGCCCAGATCTTCGGACTATCCCTTTCCGATGTGGGACGGACACTAACACCCACCCCCCCTCAGGAGAGAGCGCCCTCACTCGAATACCATTTGTACCACTCCGATCCCTCTGGTAGGATATTGTTTGCTTTGGTTGGCACTTACTGTTCACTTTTACGGCTTTGTTCTCACAGGTGGAAGCGGTTAGCGAACCACCCGCAAAACACATTGTACCCTTAAGGGCGAAGCCCCACAGATAGTCCAGATATTCGGGCTTTCTCTTTCCGATGTAAGACGGGCTAACCGCTTCCACCTGCGAGAACAAAACCGTGAACGTGGACAGTGAGTACTAGTCAAAGTGGACAATATCCTACCAGAGGGGTCAGAGTGTTACATAAAGTATTATATCCTACCCCAAAATCTTTTATGGTACGTCAACTAACTCATTCTGGTTTAAGAGATATGTTTATTAATGAATAAAGAAAGAAATGAATAAAAAGAGAGTTTTATTTATTTATTTATTTATATGCTTATATATACATAGTTATTTAAAAATGTATTAGAAAAAAAATGTAGGAAAGAAAATGTTCTCCTTGTTAAAAAAAAAAGAAAAATGTACACAGGTGAGACAGTGAGTCGGGCCAACGGGTCAGGTTGGTGTTTTTTTTTTTTTTTACCTGTTGTAATCCTACTGCTTTAATCCTACCAACTTTTATGGGTTCCATTATGATGTATGTGTTATATCCAAACCGTCCATCTATTTGGCGAACTCGTATTAAGGCTAGAGAAGAAAAATAAGACAGATCTAGCTATCAAATGGACCACACCGTGGATGATTGAACGTCTACCATTGAAATCCTTTTGGGGTCACAGAAGTTTCAGATCAATATGAAATTTGTTTTTCCTCGTCATCTAGGTATTTGTGACCTTATGAATAGATTGGATGGAAAATATATGTTATGGTGGGCCCTATGAAATTTTTAACCGTGAAAATCAAGTTTTGTGCTCCTATTTGTGGTGTGGTCCAGCTGATCTTTGGATATGATTTTTTTTTTCCATAATGCTCTGAAATGATCTCGAAATATGGATGAACGGTGTGGATATAATAAATACATCATTGTGGGACCATGTCGAGGAGCGTCAGCGCTCGTCTTCGCACACCAGCCAATCGGCTTTGGAATGAACGAATGACGGGGGTATTTTGGTCCTTTGAAAAGTTAGCCGTACACAGGGGTGTATTCTTGGAAGCATAAAAAGAGGTGGGCTTCCAATTGCTGGTGGGCCATAAATGGGTCGTACAGCAGTAAATTTCTCAAACAAAAAAAAATATAGGGCTGCATATCAGGTATTATGCAGATAACAACCAATTGGTATTACTCACTACAGGCCCCACCTTGACGATATGTTGTATATCCACACTGTCCATTCATTTTTCCAGCTCATTTTAGAATATACTACAAAAAATTAAGCACATCCAGCTTTCAAGTGGCCCACACCACAAAAAAGTGATGTTTGAACACTCACCTTTAAAAGTCCTAAGATCTATTCTAAAAAGATGCATAATGCTTATTTGTCATCCAACCCAACCTGTTGATAAGGTCAACCAGAACTGCTTAAATGAGCTGAGAAAACGGATGGACGGCGTGGATATAAAACACATTCATCAATGTGGCCCACACAGTAAAGGTAACAACACGCGCTGAGCTATTACCCGGCTAACAACCAATCCCCTTCGAGATAGGGACGTGGATTGGTTGGGTAGGACATCACTACCCACCTTAGTGGTTCAGTGGCGAAGAGACGTGGCACGAAGCCATTGGCAGGCCATATGCTGTCCGTGAAACGTGAGCCTGAGTACGTACTTGACCACCTGCCTCATCTATAACAGTGTACGGGCCCACCAACTGCAACTCGCCACGTATTCCCGTCACCCAATAGTCGTCCACATAAGCCCACTTTCGCTGACGAAATTACTAAGTTAGTAAGGTACCGAAATGTACATGTATCATGTCATGGTACTATCGAGTCCAATCAGTTGGACAATGTGGTATGACTCACTCAGCAGATAACTTCCAATGTAATAAATTCATGTAAAATCCAACCCTTCTAATAAGTTAACCTTACACAAAGATTACCTGATACAAAAATCAGCCCTATACGCTCATCACATGATTCACACCATAGAAACAACGTGCAGCTACCCATAAATAGCAAAATACAAGTGTGGTCCACAAAAATAGTGGATATGGCAGATTTTTTCAAAAAATGATCTTTGTTACTGGGCCAACCTATTAGAGGGGTAGGATTTCGTATAAGCATGAAATCTTAAATGCTGTCCATTGGGTGAACTATAACTTACGGTACAACCGGTTGGATTTGATCGATCTAGTTATAAAATTACCCCCAAGAAACACGAACACCCCACCGATCTCCGTTCTCCTAACGCCGTTTGCCTTCTCCATTTCTGGCCGCCCTCGCAGTTCTAAACTGAGAGAGAGAGAGAGGGGAGAGAGAGAGAGAGATCTCGATGGATTGGAGGAGCATGGAAATCGGTAGGCCGGTGGTACTACTGATATGCGGAACGCTGGTGTATTACCACTGCGCGTATAGGAAATCGAGCTTGCTCTCACTTGTATCGGACGTCTTCATTGTTCTTCTCTGCTCCCTCGCCATTCTTGGAATGCTTTTCCGTCAGATGAATATCTCGTAATTCCCTTCTATTTCTCTCTCTCAGCGGCAATTTTTGTAAATTATGCTTAAAATTCTGGCAATTTTCTTTGTGGCCTTGTTTTATTTCTATAGATGGTCGATCTTTCCATCATCTTTTTGGTTATTATCAGATTTTTGATTTTTGATTTTTTTCCTGTTTTTGGATCCATTTGGATAGCTGTCAAGACTAGGGTTTTTGGTTGATGGGGTTGGATTTAGGGTGATCATGGCCGGCGATCTTGTGGGCCACCATGTGGATTGGTAATCAATTGAAATTCACAGTGATTGGACGATTCAATCTGGTTGGTGGAAGTTTGTTTGCCCATTAAAATTGGACATTGTTCATCTTCTTCTTTCGCCCAACCAATTTCTGTCCGTCCATTCGCAGAGCACTAATCTACTGCTAAGATAGTATGATTGCTGTGATTTCGGGCATTGGTTCATCTCTACGGTGGTCCACTAGATGACTGGTCCAGATCACACTGGAAATGTTCCCCTTGGCTGCAGGTGATGGAAGAGAGGGATGGAGAGCAAAATGCTGGGTTATGGTGGCGGGCCTTGCTGCCAAAACCCAAATTACCCATTTTGATGTGATTCTCTGCCCCAGGAAATTGACAGTGTACTCAGTTTTTTAGTTTGTGTATGGTGGAACACGGCTTAGTGATCCATGACATTGGCCTGTTTTGCACCACCATCAATGGACCATACAATGGATTCAGTCCTTGATAGGACAATCCTAACCTTTCAATTGTTACCTTTGGATACATAATTAAGAAGAAAGATACAGCAAGGGTGATGCTGGGGGAACGCTGAATCCACGGTACAGCCTCCTGCACTGAGGAATCCCAGTTTGGCTAGCGGCTCTAGCATGGACTGTTGGAATCATCCAGGATTGGGCATCTGTGAACGATTCGAGAATCAAGCGTCAATTGACTTCAATCTTGACAAGAACGAGAGAAGGGGTCCTCTTCCTGCTGCTCCTCCTCCTCCTTTGGTGGTTTTGTTTTTTAAAAATAAAAGAAAAAAGAGAGAATTTTTGTTAAAACACTTTTGAAAAAGTGCCTTTTAAGAATAGTCCCACATTGGAAAGGAGGGAGTTTTACTCATTTATATATACTTTCATAAGAGTAGGTTTTGTATTGGCTCTTGGGTATGGTATGCCAAACACCACACATGCGTGTAGGTGCCCGTTTGCCTGCCGTGTCGTGCGTGCTGGGCTCGGGCTTGTCTACATGATTAGTTTTGTTTTTCTGTAAGTTTTGTTTTTTGCTTTGATTGAGTCTTGTGCAAGAAGCTCGGTTCCACAACTCTCATTACAACAATGGTGTTGTGACCGTTTTCACACGTCGACTGCCACCTCAGCGCCACATGTCCACTGCATGTCCTTTAGGATTCCTATATATACTTGCTTTTTGAAAAACCCAATGATTAACGAAAAAACAAAGCCGCCGTCTCTCTCTGTTATCGGTTTATACAATACAACCTCTCTGATCCTTCGTTTTTCTTTAATATAATTTTTAATTACTCTTTTATCGGTATTTTGAGCATCAACCGCAGTGGTGGTGGAGTCGTGCGATCTTTGTCGATCAACAGTTGTATCCCAAAGGCGGTCACAACAGAGCAACTATGCCATTAACTTGATTCGAGATATAAGCGAGAATTGTCTTCAGGAGAGCAACCTGGTCACGCGCCTCTGTTGAGTGATATCCTTTTCTCCTTTTTCGTTCATGACATCAGATGCACTCGTTCTTATCATTATAGTTGTGTTCATTTAATTTTATTATTAATATTATTTCATATATCCTACTCGTGAAATTGTGCAAAGTATTTTGTTGCTGATAGTTTATTGTGCACTGGAATTGTTATTATTGTTATTCCGAATCGTCTTAAGATTGTTATTCCAATGCTCAATAAACTACCATCAACAAAAGTACTTCGCACAATTTCACGAGTAGGATATATGGAATAATAATAAAAATAAAATTAAATCAACACAATATAATGATAAGAATGAGTGCACTTGATGTCGTGAACGAAAAAGGGGAAAATGGGAGTGATAAACTCAGTGGAGGTGCTTGACCTGATAGCTCTCCTGAAGACGATTCACGCTATATCTCGAATCAAGTGAATGACACAGATGCTCTACTACGACCGCCTTTTGGATACAATAGCTAGTCGACGAAGATCATCGACTCCACCATCATAGCGGTCGATGTTCAAAAGTACCAATAAAAGAGTAATTAAAAATTATATTAAAGAAAAATGGAGGATCAAAGAGGCTATATTGTAGAAAGTGAGAATGGAAAGGGATGACGGCTTGGTTTTTGCGTTAATCATTAGGTTTTTCAGAAAGCATGTATAGGAATGTCGAAGGACACATGGTGCAGAGGTAGCAGCCAACGTGTGAAAACGGTCACAACACCGTTGCTATAATGAGCGTCGTGGAATTGAGCTTCTTGCGCTAGAATCGGTCAACTAAAAACAATACGAAAAACAAAATCGATCATGTAGAAAAGCCCAAGCCTGAGTCCGGCCACGCAGAGGTGGGCAGACGCGCGCACACGCATGTGGTGTTCGGCATACCATACCTAAGAGCCAATATAAAACTTTCTCTCATGGACTATTCTTAAGAGGCTTGCAAAGGCATTTTTTCAAAGGTGTTTTAAAAACTCTCTCTCTTTTCTTTTATTTTTAAAAAACAAAACCAACATCCTCCTCCTATCTTCTTGTTCTTCTTATTTTTTACTTAGAAGAGACTCAAATTTCATTCCAAAATTCCAAAAGTGTTTTCAAATATCTTAGACTTAGATGGAGTATTTATAGAACAATTCTAACTAACCTCTAACTAATATTGGTGATTAGTGTGGTAATCATCGTAACCCTCAACTAACCATAATTATATTGGATACAATTTCATCAATTCTATCAGACAATGCATATTTAGGATCCTATACAAAGAAACTTGTGCATACTTGTGTTACATGATTATTTATTATTATTATTATTATTTTTGAGTTCTAAGTATGTAATCATGTCTCTTTCAACACATCTTGAAGTTCTATTGAAAAATTCCATCATTTCCCAATGGTTCCCTTAGACAGTGATACATGCAATATTTCCCTTGTGATATCAATATGTTTCCTTAGCCCAAGGGTGCAGTACATGCATTGATACTGATATTTAAATCACTGATAGTGGGGCCTATCAATGCAATGGTTTGGATCATTGAGCCCCACTAGTACAAACTAATGACCTAAGTGTATTATACATATCCTAAGGCCGGAGGGTTGTATAGTGCCTATGATTTTCCAAGTATGCTGGTGTTACATAAGCTTACACTGTGGTTAAGAAAGTAATTTTAATTGCAAGATTCATTATTTGGGTGGAATTGTGGAATTGCATGTAGGGTGCCTGTGGATCCTCTTGAGTGGCAGATTTCTCAGGACACTGCCAATGGCATTGTTGCGTGCATGGCTAATACCATAGGAGCGGCTGAATCCGTGCTAAGGGTGGCAGCCGCTGGTCATGACAAGAGGTTGTTTCTTAAGGTAATTATATCTGCAACTTTGTATGTCTTTGGACTTGCGGCAATTTGCAGGAACTGCTTTGAAGATGTTACCATTCTCTAGAATATATATAGCCATTTGAAATTGTCCCTTTTTTGGAAATGTTTTGTGTTTTCAGCATTTCCCAAATTCCATATACATCTTGTATAATGGTTAGATAATTTAACTTCATCATTAGGTAAGCCTTATCCCAAGTAATTGGGGTTGGCTACATTCCTGTTTAACTTCTTATGTTTCATATTTTCTTTTTGGCAATTGACAATTTATTTATTTCCATGACTCACATTTCATAGGAGAGACAATTTTGAATGGTTATTTCTTGACTGGTACAAGCTGTGCTGTTCTTTTGGCATTTACTTCTCCATCTTCTAATCACTTTGTTACTGTTTTCTGGACTTGGTTCTTTACAATGACTAATGAATGATGTTTATCCCTGAGGTTTCATATTTGAATCTTCAAGTGACTGCTCCATCTAAAATCAACGGGGTTAAGCTTCTCATGTTGTTGGCTGCTACTTCCATTTATTTATGATACTGTTGTTGATTTCATGAATTCTGTATAGAATAACTGTAGATGTTTCTTTGAACAAGGTCATACTGTAAGTGGCATTCATTTAAATGTAGATGGAAGCACTTTGAGGAATCCTGGTTTGTCCAGAATTGGTGGGGTAATAGGGGATCATCATAGGGAGGTTAAGTTGGCTTTCTTGGGGCTGGCCAGGGTTTGTGATGCTATTTTCACGGAGCTTATGGCTATTAATGAAGGGTTGTCTCTCTTGAAGGATTGTTTCTTAGGCCCTGTTATCACTGAAGGTGATTCCAGGAATCCTATGGCTTAGGTTCCCAGAAAGTGCCTTTGTTGAAGCGTGCTTGTAAATGGCATGGTTAATGTTTTGGCCTATATGTCACTTGAGTTTAGTCATGTTCTAAGGGGCGTGAATTCTATTATAGATTCGCTTGCAAAGGCACTCCCTGTCCTTGTCTTCTCGATGGGTCCCATTATCCATCATCTTAATGCATAGTTGTGTTTTCTGTCTCCTTTAATTAATAATGTTTCATTATTAACAAGAAAGAAAGCTGTAAATGGGATTTTAACTACTAATTGATCTGGACGTTATTAATGCTATTTCATATCATCATCGTAAGTTTGAGAATGACTGGAGTGTGTTATTGATGGAATCTGATTATCGAATCAAATGAGGTTTTGAATCCCGAGTTGTAAGAATGGATGAAAAAAAGAAGAAGAGAGACACCCACAAGAATGTTGAGGTAGAGGAATAAACAACTTCATTGAAAATCGAAACTTCTTGTTACAAGGACTTGAACAAAAACTCATAAAACTTTAATGAATCTTTAATTAATATGCACCAACTATTGGATTGTTTTGATATCAATCTAATCTTTCTAACATAGCAGCAACTCACTTGCAAACTAACAGTTTTATTACTAAAACAACCAAAACTCTACACGACAGCCCAAGATACAAACGGAAGGGAGCACTCACCCATGGCCATGTATTAGAGGCCCAATCCAAAACATTTAATTTTGCCCTCCTAAAAACCTCTGAAATAACCTGCTACAATTATGAAAACACTGATTATTCCTCTCTCCCCATAAGGCCCAAATGCTTGCCAATAAGGACAATCTCCATGGCATCCTCCATCTCTTCCCAATCACACCCCCATGCAAGAAAAGAAAAGGCTCTCAATAGTCTCCAACATCACCCACGACAAACCGAAATTGCCCAAGAATCTCTCACGAAGTTCACTAACAAAGGAACAATGAATAAAGATATGGTCAACTGACTCGTAATTGTGCAAACATAACATGCAGACAATGGGTATCACCATCTTCCTCTTTTGAAGGTTATGGACCATAAGCACCTTATTCCTAACCACCAGCCACGCCAATGCTGCTACATTGGGGATAAAGGAACATGCAAAAAATCAACCAGATTCATTGTTCCAAACCCCTGCATCTTTAGCTCCAGCAGAAATGCAAATACTGCCAAGCTGCTCCAATAAGCTGATGAACTCAATATCTTCCTCTTCCTGTAAATTCCTCCGACATGGAGGGAACCAAATCGCCCCATTGCCTAAATCTGAATAGCAACGAGCAATAGTAATGTTAGCTAGCCTTGGGAACTCTTCATGAAGTGTCCTCTCGCCCAACCATGCATCCTCCCAAAACCTAATTCTGTTTCCATCTCCTAGGGAAAACCCAATCCCCTCCTTGAATCTGTCCTCCAATCTGGTAACCGACTTCCACAGCACCAAACCCTTGTACAAAGATGAGTCTTTCATCCACCACCTCCCTACCTTAACACAATACTTCTTCATTATCCCCTCTCTCTACAGACAATCCTCTTCCATGCCAAACCTCCACAACCACCTACATAGAAGCGTCGAATTCATAGTCTCCAGCTTCTGAATACCTGCACCCCCTTTCCCATAGGCCTGCGCACCTCCTTCCACTTCATTAGTTGGAACTTATTTTTTTCTTATCCTCCCTGGTCGAAGAAAATCACGCCTTAGCCTCTTTGCTTCCAACATTGCCTTCAAGCATCTGAAGAGGGACATGTAATAGAGTGGAAGATTCGAAAGCGCCACCTTGATTAATGTCAATTTGCCTCGTATTGAGATATGTTGGCATTTCCATCTCGACAATTTCGTTTTAACTCTTTTAATCATCCTTTCCTATAAATGCTTCGCCTATTCACTGATGCATAAATGGAGACTTAGGTATGTCGAAGGGAACGGCCCTATCCTGCAGCCAAATACCTCTACTAGCTTCTTCAATTTTTCCTTTGACATGCCAATGTCAACATCTCAGTTTTGAGAATATTCACCTTCAGGCCCGACACTACTACAAAACACCAAGTAATCTTCTTTAGATTGTCCACCTTGGACTCTTCCCCATAGTAAAACAACGTACTATTATCGGCAAACTGGAGATGGAAATTTGAAAGTCACCTTTGTCCAACAACCCCTTATCCAATATCTTGCTTAGGACTTCTACCACTACAAACAAAAAGGGTAATAACGAGTCCCCCTATCCGAGTCCTCTGAGCTTTTGACTCATTCCTAACTTTACTCACCTACAATGCTTTTGGCTCTATTGTAATGACCTAAAATAGAAAAACCAAATCTAGCAAATAATCCCCAAAATCTTCAAAATAATCCACCTATCTTCTGAAAATAGTAAATGGAAATCTCTGGCATTTACCCCTCAAAATTAGCAACAAACAGCTCAAAATTCAGCACATTTTGGGCCTCCTGTGGGCCTTTGGTGTACATCAGTTCTCCTTTTATTGGATTAAAATTTCCAGCAAAGTTAGAAGAAATGCCATTTACCTTCTCATCCTTCCAAAAAAATTTTGGTGTCATTATTTTCCATTTTAATAGTATTGATGAACAACCAAAATATGTAATACTTACATGTGGTCTTTTTCCTTTCCTTTTCTTTTCTTTTCTTCTTCTTCTTTTCCAAAGGTGGCTGTTATTCTTTATCTGCTATCAGCTTTGGGAAGAGTGGCCTCTGGTGCTACTGTGGCATATGTTGGTATGTTAAACTGCCTAGAATCTCTCTCTCTCTCTCTCTCTCTCTCTCTCTCTATATATATATATATATATATATATATATATATATATGAGTATGTCTGTATGTATACATGTATATTATGTGTGGGCATATGTGCATGGGTGTTTGTGGTGTGTTGCGTGTGTATGTGTGCATGTGTGTCTAATTTTTGGAGTTGGATTGAATGATACCTGAATAAGGTTGGACTATAGGTGTAGTTAATTGAAGTATAATGTCATGGAGAAATCTTTTCTACGCTCAAATTAAACTTTCCAAGGATTCAAATTCCCATTCGCAAAACCCCGCCTTTCAATTTCCATATATTTAACAAAATATCCTTGCATTTTCTTCTGTCACTCATCTCGATTGGCTTGTATGGAAGATCACTTATCTTTCTAAGGTTATCGATTGTTTCTTCAAATGAAAGATAGTGCTAATAACTAGAACATCAAGTTTATTTTTTAAAAGGTTACTTAAATTTATTAAAGAAAGAGAAAGGGGTTAAGATTAGTGTAGACATGTATGTTTCTGGACTGTGGGCCTTCTTTCTTTGGATCGTGGGTCTTCTCTTCTGAGCCATGGGCCGTCTTCTATTCTCCTCTTATTTCTCTTATTATTTTTGTTCCTTTGTTTTTCCTCTTTTGCCTTGGTTCCAATAGTATTTTATGTAATTTGGGTCATCACTTAATATAAATAAGAAGGGAGCTGGACTTTCACCTATGGTTAGACTCTCTCTCTCTCTCTCTCTCTCTCTCTCTCTCTCTCTCTCTCTCTCTCTCTCTCTCTCTCTCTCTCCTAAAGGGATCTTGCAACAGTTTCTGATTTTCTTTGAAGGGTTGTTGGACATTTAGTTTTGATTAGGCTTTTGGGGCTTTTTTTTCTTCACTTTTTTCAGAAATTAGTTTGTGGCAGCTAGGGTTTGCTGAATATTTTTGTTTGGACAGTTTTTTGGGTTCTTTTCGTCCCAATTTATAGTGATTCTTTTGGGCTCAGTAATAAGGGACCATCATGAACATGTCCTGGACAAGAAAACAGGCTGGTTGACATATCAGGTGGGCCACAAGTGTTCGTAGAAACATGGATGCTCATCTAGTTTTATAGCCATTCAATTCTTCATGTAAGCATCAACCACCAGATCACGTTGTAGTGAGGCCTGTTCACCATCTTTCTTGCGTGAGTCTCGTTAATGAGGCTCGAACAATATCTAAGTTCTGATTATTGTATCTTCTATATCTGCAAAATGTTGCTTATCTTGTTCTCCGGAAGCAAATTTTATTTTTGAATATTATTTTTGAAAAGTGTTAGGGTGATGACAGTTACTCTTTACTAGAGTAATTGGGTATGTTTCACTCCTTTTATTCTGTCATTACAACAAACATTTCCCACAAGGGTATGGGTCAGACCTGGGATTGGTTCAGTGAGTTCAACCATTGGGTCTGTTGTCTCGATGATTTACGGAAGACTTGAGATCTTCTCCACAAAATTACATACCCTGGTACATATGATGTGTAAAAAGTATACATATTTGTAAGGCCAATCAAACAAACGACCTTTTTAAAAAATAAGAAGTTGTACATGAAAATGGTACATGTTGGGCCCACATTTCTGTAGGCCAAGCCGTTGATGGTTGATACGGTGGGCCTCGGCATGAGATGTCTCTTGCCTTAATATCACTCCTATCTGATGAGCCTAGCCACCTGATGAAACTGGACATCTACAACCAATATTCCCCAATTAATGGGAGCACAATCGGGCTGTTGGGATCATCTGATGAGGAGAACCTTGCCGTCTCTTATTCTAACCAAGGGCCCACCATCTGAACGGTTGAGATCACCAGAAGGTGGACTCTTCATGTACAATTTTTTTTTGAAGAATAAATCATAGTTATGTACAATTTATTGGGCCAAGGAAATGCTAGATTGAAACTTTTCGCAAAGACTTATCTTCCTCATCTCAGTTTTCATGTCAGGTCCTTTTGTCATCATTTTTGAGTTCTACGATTCAATTTCTTTTCTTCATTGTACACATCTTAACAAACATGTAATCCCCCCTTCTGCCCCACTACGTGATAATCCAGACCTTTCATCGAGGGTTTCCACAACATATGAGCCACCTGGTAAAAAAATTCATTGATCAGAGATCCCGACTGTCCATGTGAAAGTGAGTAGAAAATGCTCTTCCAGACTTTTATTTCTAACTCGCTTTTTACGAACAGAGATGCCCTGACTCATCAGTGAGACTGATGTTTAGTTTATCCATGGCTGGGAATTTTACGTGAATGGTTTGGATCATCATGTGGAGGGGCAGAAGTGGTGGGCCTCTTTACCATTCTGGTTTCTCAAATTGAGTTGCTTATTGGCATTTCACTGAAACAGGGTTATGCTTGTTGTGTTCGTATTTTTTTGTTCAAAGCTCCGGACCAAATGATTCATGCTCTTCTCAGTTTCTGAAAAGGCGCGATTCTACAGGAGGAATGCAAGATAGCATGCAATCTTAAAGGTTAGTAGCAAGCATTCTATATATCCACTTATCATTTCTCCAATGAAAACCCTGTGTGCAAAATGACCGCATTGTTCATACTGCTACCAGGAATCAGATGATCCTCTCCCCGAGGATTTCCACACTATACTTGTGTTGTCAGTTTGTGCAGGTAGGCTCCAGAGCACATTGATCTGTGACTGTTGGTTGGTTTGTCTCCATTGTGGATGGACCATGACCCACAAATCTACTCAAGGGAAAATTTGGCCTGAATTACGTGGTTAACGAAGAGATGTAAGGGAATGCTCTACATCAACTGGAAAAACTCCGCCAATGGGTGGGGTAGGATCTTCCAATATGTGAGATTTCAGGGAATGGCCCGTCCATGATGTGACCCAAGAGAACTGTGGTCTGGATCATTGAACCACGGGTCCCATTTGTACAGAGCCTGAAAACATCTAGTATGCTATGCACATCGTTTGTGAAGCTTTCTGCTGATAGATGTTTGTACGCAGAAAACAAATGCTGCGTGGTGATTATTAAAGCTGCCGAATTGAATAACGAACCGATGACTCGGTTTCTGCAGTCAAATTTCTGGCTGTACATTGGTGATGGATCTGCTCAACGCATCCAAAATTCGAGAATTTCTGTTGGTGAGGGTGACGGGCTCACATTTTTCCTTGGATCCCCCGAGTGATATTATACTGATGTATAGGGTTTGTCTGGTAGTTGGACACAGAAGATTTTTAGTAGGAACATTTGCCACAAATTGTAATCATTACATTTTTCCCAGATCCTTACACCCTTTGGGAATTATTGGAACTTTGGAAAAATAAATCAATTTCCATGGAGAGATCTATTTTCCCTTGTTTGAGAGAAAAAAGTAGGTACTGAAATCAGTTTCCTTCTCAAGGTTTCACTCAAAGGACTTGCATATCAAATTTTATTTTATTTTATTTTTTTCTTCTAAAGAACTACTGAATGTCTATTTCCATTGTATCAAGAGACAACACTTGCCATTTGACTACTGGACCTTTTAACATTTTCATGGAAAATTACAAGCCAAAGTCACGCAAAGGATTTATTGTTGGATCCTGCACTTTTCCCTTGTCTGAGGATTCGATATAGTTGTTTTCCACATTTTGGATTCAACAGTTACTAAGACAGGAAAAATATGCATGAGAAAATATTGCACAATTGTTTAGTACTATGGTGTGATTTTTATTTTTATTTTGAAAGGTTGTACTATGTTGTGATTGCTGAAGGAAAATAAAAATGAAAGAATCTAGTCAAGATCAATTTACAGATTTGTATAGATTTACAATCTAATACTCGCGCAATTGTATATCCGAGGTGCCAATCGCAGACCTTTGCAAATGTCCTGTCTCTAATCTGATATGATATGATCTTTCCTGGTTGTCCACAGTCATTCTCCTTCCATGTGGAAGGAGAGATGATTTGCCGCAAGTTTGGTTTTTGGCTGAGGAAGAGGATCTACACCATTGGATTGTTAATGTAAGCAACGGTCTCTGTTGCTGTTTCTCTTTTCATCATCATCATCATGGCTTTCCATTCCTCTGTCACTAGGAACAAAGGAAATGATTTCTATTTTGGATTTAGCTTCACTTAACTACTCCTGTAGAAAGAGAGACCAGAATCACCCGCACCACCTGATTAAAGCAGTGTCTACCAGTACAACACCCAAGCTCTGTGGGTCCACCATGTCTAGCCGCACTGTGCCTGGGCCAAACTAATGTTTTCCAGGCATGGAATTAGCGGAAGCATGGAATTAACACACAATAATTAACCTTCTACCTGGAATGGGCACTTGGGTGCATAGCACCCCCACATGGAGGGCCCAAAGAAATCCTTGAGAAAGAGATTCTGAAATTCTGTTTGTATTTTGTCCATAGTTAGCAAAATGAAATAAAGTTAAAAAATGATGTGGGAAATGTTTGTCTTTAATTCGGTCTTGATTGTTAAAAATATGGTAAAAAATTCATTTAGAAAACTGGAAATGCCGAAGATTTGGAGAATGAAAATGGGTTTGTACTAAAAAAAAAAAACAGACTGAAAAAGGGTTATATATGTATGTATTATATATAAATAAGGTTAGAATATAAAAACTTGGATTAGCATGATTATAATTTATATCTACATGGACAAAACCTAACCTAACTTGTAGAAATTCAAAGGGTGTTCTTTGCATCTGGCAAACTTTTCTTTTCAAATAATCCACATATAAATTAGCTCCCCTGTACTTGCCATCTATTCAATTTTATCAATGGGGCACATCGTGATGAATGTTCCTTACATCCACGCCATCCAACTACTTTGACAGCTCATTTTAGGACGTGATGTCAATAATGAAGTAGTTCGAAACCTTAGGTGGACCACATCAGGAAACATTGGTGACTGACTACCCACCATTAAAGACTTCTCGGAGGGACACTGAAATGTTTATTTTCCATCCAAGCTGTTGATAAGATCACAAATACCTAGATGAAGAGACCACACAAATTTCATCTTTATCCAAAGCTTCTGTGCCTCACAAGAAGTTTTTAATGGTCAATTACTACTGTTTCTTGTACTAATGGTTCATCTGAGATTTGGTTCTGCTTCATTTTTTGGATCTTGCCCTAAAATGAGCTTTCAATATGGATGAACGGAGTGGATGTAGTCACATACATTACGGTGGGCCCCAAAGTTAGGGGTCCCACTCACCACGCTCATAATAAAGAGAGCCGGCCGCTCCACATAGCCACGTGCTTATTTGACCATCAATTAGTTGCTTTGGATGGAAATTGGTCCAAAGAAGCGTTGATTTCATGATCCTATCCATCTGATTAGTGACCAGTAAAGGGACGGTAGAAAACAAAATGGGTTAAAAAATCAATGTTAAGGGTGTGCAATTGAAAAAAAAAAAGTGAAGAAAGTGACGGCTTAGATTCTCTGATAGGCACGATCTTTGAAAACTGAACCATCTACAGTAGGGCACACTACATGGACGGTGGGATGGATAGATAGCCCTGACACGTGTATGTAAGAGATGTTCTGCCATTCTACGCTTCTTCCACCTCTAGTGATACTGTAGAGACTGTAGGGCCAGCGGTCTCTCCACGGCACAAGTGGATGGTGATATGTCGATTGGGACTGGCCATCTACTTTCTGGTGCCGTGGGTAGACTATCTGTCACATGATCCTAGCCATTAGATCAGTGGCCTCATATATTAACGGTAGTAAATAAAATATTGAACGGTCATCAGGGTTAGCAACATATGCATTGTATACAACCAAAGCCTACCTATGTTGAAATGACAAAAATACTCTAAGATAATGCCTTCTGCACAAATATACATATACATCATGCACTGACCTCACACATCATAGAGGAGCTAACCTGATGGACGGATTAGATTTTACATATACATCTCGATGGGCCTTAGATTGGGAGTTTTATGCTATGTAAAGCAGTAAAATAGGCCGTCGGGCTTTAGTTGCTTTCGACAGCTGTAGCCCGTCGAGAACCCCACATTGCTACAAACACTACATACATTTTGGAACATTCAAAATCAGACTGAGATTTAATAGCAAGAGGAACTTTTAACGTCATGGACCGAACCACTGAGATAATCTAAGTATGTTCGCTTCCGTAGCTTTCATATCTAAGTATCAATGTCTGCCCACCAGAGTGCTTTCATTAATGTTCAATGCGCTCCCCTACAACCTTTGTAAAATAATCCTTTTCTTCTACAAATGGTTGTGTGCAGGGCTCACATTAGCTATGTCCATTACGTGCACCCCTTCAAGTAGGTCATGCCTAGGGAGCAGTTGTGATGGGGATACCATAGTTCAAAAACCTGGAAATTCAACTCGATATTTAAATGACTCAACTCGATATTTAGTAATAAAAATAAAATATTGGAAAATTTTGTGTGCTTATATATAAATGGACTGCTTGGATTTTAGCAAAGTGAAAGATGACTTGGATTTTACTAGCTCCCTCCTCTCTTTGCATTTGCTTGTAACATCCATCCATGCATTTGTTACGCTGCCTCATGTCAAGACATCAATCTAAATTAGAGGTAGATCTAAAATTTGAGTGGGCCACAAAACAGAAAAATGTATAGATGGCTCACCAATCATTTGCGACTTTCTCTTTATCTTTGTGCATGTAGCTGCATTCATTTCTTCCATTTTTCTATCATTTTTTTCCTCACCCCCTTTGAAAGTGCTTCTCATCCCATTTCTATTTCTCCCTTCCTCAATTTCATGTGTACTGTTTTACCCTGCCAATTCCCTGTTATAAATAATGTCAAGTTATGCCAAATAGAGTTGAGTTTAAATGATTTTTTTTTTTTTTTTTCTGAGTTGAGTAGATTTCTCTAGTCATGGATGGCTAGGATTGAAAACATATTGAGTTAGAAAGCTTGACCTGCAGTTTAGTGTGTATTATAGCTTTTGATAACCATAACTTTGAGATTGTTTATCGGTTTTGCGTGTATAATATGTCATAGGAAAGTTAGAAAGTTATTGCGGAGTTTTATGTCCTGGCCGATTACCAAAGGTTTATTGTCTCCCAAATGATTTTACAAAATTAAATTATTGTGAAAGTTAAATTTAAATTTAACTCAAAATTTACTTCTTTTTTATTTTATTTTTTTAAATTTTTAAATTTTTTTTTTTTACGGTTTTATGATTACAAGAATCCAATTGTTGTCCAAATTCTTTGTTCACCTAAGACTCCTCAGATTTAGGTAAGATTAAGCATATTTTTTTATATTTTTAGTACACTATTGTTTTGAAAAAGTTTTTATTGTTTACCAGTTTGGGTAGGATCAATCGTAATTTTACTATATTTAGTATTTTTGTGAATTTCACTTGTTATATTTCTCTTCTTAACCACATATTTTCAAACCACAAATTGAATGGTTAAGACTGTCCAAATTCTCCAACCACATATCTAGCTCGTAAAAATTTAAAACCTGAGTATAAAGTGCACAGATATGGATCATTTATGACGTTGTTGAGTTGAGAGAAGCATTAGGTATTATTGTAGGTAAATTAAATTTAAATTGGAACTCAACCAACATTAAGAACTTTTTTTTTTTTTTTTTCTTTTAAAAAAGAAAAAAAGAAATAAATTAGAGACTTGCCTGACCACTTCTACGGCAACATTCAAGACGTTGAAATTTAGCGGATCATCAAACATTCTCTCTCTCAATGATGCAAATGAGGATGATGAAGGTGGCCAAATAAGAGAGGTGTGAGAAAGTGAGATACTTGAGTGGTCCTCTCCTTTTATGTCCTTTTTTACAATTTCCTTTTGACTGTTGGTAGGTAACAATGAAGTATGCGGGGGGAGGTACCTGAAAATTAATTTACCAAAATTAGTGAAAAATTAGAAAGGGGAAGCCCATCTGTATATTGGGTCAGATTGTACGTGGGTGAATTTGGACAACTGATGATTTTGTTTCTAGCCATTCATTTGATGGTGACTGCTGATGATTTTGTTTCTAACCATTCATTTCATGGCCACCGACATGATAGACATTTCATCAGTGGGACTTTGAAGCCATGCTCCATCCACCAAGGCTTCCATTATCTGCGGTGGACGAGTCACCATTATTTAAGAAATGCCTATCACCATATTTCTGGTCTAAATAAAAACCAGTAGCTATTGACATTTTTACCCACAAATTAGTTTTTTTAGTTGCTAAAACTTTTCACCATTTGAGGACATGAAAAGGGTTTTAGAGAAAAGGACATGACTTACTATAAATAGTAAAGTCACTAGTAAAGTTACTAGTAAACTTACTATTTATAGACGGTCTCCATTCCTGCTAGACTTTATGGTTTTCGGCAAAAAAATAGTGTCCAATTTGGCCTAACCACGTTATTCTCCTAACTTTTCTAAGCCCTTTTCATGTTGAGCATGACTCCTACAACTCAAATGATCAAAAGTTATACTCTAACTAAAACTTACTATTTATAATAAAACTGAAAACAAAAGGGGTTTTTAACCATCGATCTGATGGAATCTCACAAATCCGGCATGGGCAACCTGGCACAGCCGGGTTGGTTGGCTTAAGTAGCGTCTCCTACCCCAAAATCAATATATAATATGTCAAAAAACTCATCCTGGTTTGCAAGTTACAACTGTTTTAAGATTCTGATGGTCCGGATCGTTTCTGCCTCCAATCAGGCCTTCTCTGGTCCATCTTTGCCATAAAAGTGTCTGCGACCCGCTATACATCAACTTCAGGTCACTGAAAAAAAAATGGCAACAATTGATTCAAATGCATAAGAGTACCCAATTGCCATTTGAATCCATTGTCTAAAGAAGAAATAAAAAAACAAGGGTTTCAAATGGCACATTGCAAAGGATGCAAAACCAGTGTTTAGTGAGCCCCCTCAGTAGTCAGTACCAACATCTGTCTTGTATGCCAGTTTTCTTGAGCTAAAAAAAAAAAGGTAATCTCTTCTAGCATTAGATTAAAGGAAAGACCCATAAAAACTATAAATTACACTTGAAAAGAGTGCACAAGAATCTAAAACTGCTAATTTTCATAATACCACACTAGAAATCACAAGAATGCCTATGAAGAGAGCATACAAGAATCGAAAACTGCCCTTGTTTGAGAATTTTTATTAGTAAATGTCCACACTTACAACGAAGAACTCACTTCCCAATCATAAGTACAGTTTATGGGATTAAAAAATTGTACTCAAGAAGAGCAACACAACAAACAGAAAATAAGAATCAAAAAAAATTTCTCAATTTGGCTTTCCATGAGGTTGCTGAGGGAGGGTATATAAGGATTTTAGCTGCCTGTTGATGAGTTTGCTGTTATGGATAGCTAGTTGGAGTTCCATGTCATCAGACCACCATTGCTGCAACCCATGAGCCTCAAGAAACTTCTGTGGGCCCTTGGACATCACAAACAGCTTAGCTGAAACATTTCCTGGAGTTTCCATCTTTGGCTTTTCAACAATGTCACTAGTACTGGCATGGTTTTCAGTGGTTCCGACCGGATCTGTGTAGTAACAACAGATGTAGTCACTGTTGTTAACGTATAGATGTGGAACCCACTTCTTAATTTCTACACATACCTTGCCTTCTCCTGCAGGATTCTCTTCTGCACAATTGGATTGAGCCTCAATTCTTGAAGGAAACATTGCTTTGATTCTCTTCCATACAAACCCAGCTTTCTCTCCAATGTTTCTCAAACTCATAGCTAGTGAAATAGAAGGTGGATTGAATAGATGAGACTCGACAAAGACTCCTTGTTTGGCTAATGCTTTACCCACTTGGAGAGCAAAACCAGCTCCTAATGAATGGCCCGCAATACATACGTTGCAGCTCCCATATCTATCAACCACTGAATTTAGAGCTTCCAAAGCTACCTTGAATCTAACAGACCCCTTCAAGCTTTCCCATGCCAAAAACCGAAGATCGTCTTCCAAATCCCTCCTGATTGTTGTGCTCTTCAGTAAGGTTCCCCTGAGTGCTAGAATAGCCCGTGGAGCACCGCTGGGTGGCATCACTATGAAGTCAGCTAGTGCTGCAAATCGATCCCATTCTATAATCGCTCCAAATATAGAGCCATCTCTTTCATCTACTAATGTCTGGACCAACTTGTACTTGAAGGGCTTCCACCATTTTGGAGCTAGACCATTTTCTTCTGTTCTCTTCTCCTGCCTATCAAGTTCAAGCAAGTATACTGCTTGTATGAAGCAGGCTATTACTGTTCTTTTGTAGTTGTTGTCCTTCCTGTAAGAAACAATAACAAGGAAAATTAGGGGTTGTTTAGATTACTGTAAATGGTTTTAAGTGTAAATCATTTACAGACTGTTCTGTTCATCTATAAGCTGTAAATGATTGTCTGTGTTTGGATAGCCTGTAAATTGTTTAAGTCCTGTAAATGGAGAGTCAATCTTTCCATTTATAGCCATTAAGCGGTAAATGGAGAGTCAATCTTTCCATTTACAGTAATCAAGCTGTGAATGGAAAGCCTGTAAATGAAATCACAGCTTTTTGCCTGTAAATCAAATGGGGCTGAAAGCTGTAAATGATTCACAGCCTGCAAATCATTTACAGGCAATTTTCAGCATCCAAACACAGACTGTAAACCATTTACCTCTAAATCATTTACCGCTAGCCCCATTTACAGGCATCCAAACAACCCTTTAGTACCGTCTACGGACCACTCAAATTTATGTTCCCTTTCATTCTCATAGGAAGTTATATGACCATCATCGTGGTGATATGCTTGAGCACTGATTCATACAACCTGAGCCAATGCTTTGGAGATCCAAGCTGTTATCTGATGCCCACACGGTCATTGGAATGTGCTCTAAAAAATGTTAACTTGGACAATTCTAACCTGTCATCAGTGGCTGCAAATAACTACTAAGAAAATAAGAACCCAATGGGATAATGGCCTTTTTCTTCTTTGAATGGTGAGAATGGCCAACGCTTGGGTGGTTAGGATATTCCGATATTGGAAATTTCGGGGCACGATCCACTCACGGCTAGTCCTAACAGATCAATGGTCTAGATCACTGAAAAATGGCACTAGTTGTGGAAGTCAGGAGCAAGAAAGCATTATAGTATCATCAGTGACAAGGATCATATAATTCCTATTTTCTCATTACTAGAATACAGTATCCGACCCAATTCAGGCCGTTATTTCATAGACCAGTCAAAATCCCAAACACCCATATAAGAGTTCATTTCAAAATCAAACCATAGAATCTCACTTGGGTCAGAAACCCCATATAAGAGTTCATTTCAAAAGAAACGCGTTCAGGCACCTGGAAACAGAGAATTTCGAGATGGGTCTTACCAGCTAGAACTGATTATATCTCTCCAATTCGGCAACGAAAGATTGCGGGGACCGGAGACATGGAAATCGTAAGGATGTCCCTCTTCAGCTATCTCTGTGGCAGGGCGCTTCGCCATCAAACTACTTCTTCTTCTCCCTCTATTCTTCTTATTATTAGAGATTTTGCACGAGAAGAAGGCAGAGAGAGATCAGCAGTGAGCAATACAGATGAAATGGATCTTCCTCAATTCTTCCTACTAGAGATTTGCATGAGAAGAAGGGATAGAGAGAAAGATCAACGGTCGGGAAAATCAAAAGAAATAAGGTTAGTGGTGGGAAAGAGGAATGGGAGAAAGGTTCTGCATTGTCTATTTCAGATGCGATTCGATATTTAGTAGAAACGGCACATAACTTTCCTGTAAACCGGGATGACACAGATCTCCTGTAACCCAAAGCTCTGTGGGGCCCACCGCCATGATGTTTGTGTTATATCCACTCGGTCCATCCCTTTATTGAACTTATTTTAGGATATTAAACGAAGAATTAATGAGATCCAATGATCAAGTGGGCCATACCAGATAAAACGGTGGGGATGGAGACACGATCCGTTAAAACCTTCCTGGGGCGAATTGTGATGTTTAAATTCCATCCAACGAGTGCATAAGGTGATTTGCACACGGATGAAGGGAAAACATAAAAACTACATGATTCAATACTTCTGTGAGCCCCACTAAGGTTTCAACGGCGAGTATTCAATCCTCACACGTGTGGACTACTTGAGTATTTTTATCTCCTCATTTTTGAAATCATGTTCTAAAACAATTTAAAGAAACGGATGGACGGAGTGGATATGATAAAATCATCATATTGGTCCCACGGAGCTTGCAGTTACGGGGGAGCGGTGTATGGGCAAGTCGCTCCGTGGAAATTCCGGATTTTGAATATGGGCACTGCACCGCCAACGGTCATATTTGGGACTCGGATTGGGTACCGGTCAGTGCTCTGTGGGCCTCACCATAATGTATTTATGTCATCCACGCCGACCATTCATTTTTCTAGATCATTTTATGGTAGAATACAAAAATCAAGGGATATAAAAATCTCACGTGCACCACACCACAGGAAACAGTGGTAATTGAACACCCACCATTAAAAACTTCTTGGGGGCCCACATAAATTTCGGTTTAAGCTGATATTGTGTTTTCCCTTCATCCATGTCTTTATGTCCTAATCAATAGTTTTGATGGAAAATAAATATTCCAGCTGGCCCCAGGAAGTTTTTAATGGTGGCCATTAAATCACCACTCTTTCCCGTGGTGTGGTCCACCTGAGATTCGGATCGGTCCCATTTTTTGGATTATACCGGAAAATAAGCTGTAAATGTGGATGGACGGCGTTGATAAAACACATACATCATAGTGGGGCCCACAGAGCTTTTCCAGCACCGAGCTCGCCACTGGAGGGGTCGCTACCGAAACCGTGTACTCAAATTTCGATCAGGTAGCCGTTTATTTATTTATTTATCCTTAACGGCTAAGATCCGTGTGTGGAGACGAGTGAAATTAAATTAACTGTTGATTCTGTTTGACCTAAACACCCTTGCAAAATCTGCACAAACAATTTTTTTTCTCTGATTGCAAGGGCATTTTCGTAAGATAAAAAATATCTGTACCTTGGAAGTTCAGGTAATTACCATAATTTTACTCTTTTCTTCTAATAAAAATGGTCAATTTACAATGTTACCATAACTTTACCGTACTGCACCATTTTTCCCACCAATGCATCACATGTGTGGCACATCCCATCCATGGAAAAGGTCCGGTCCATCATGAAGATCACGTATCGTGAAAATCCGGCTTATCTGTTCATCTGATGAGGCACCATTCATTGATTTTAATAATATGGTCCATCTGATGGTTGGATCAGCCATTCTCTACTTTTGTTTGCTCCAACAATGGAACTGATGGCTGCGATCACCCGATTACAGTGACTTTTGGTGTGTGGTTCACACACAATGGTTCCACTGGATGATAGTACAGATAGCCATCCACGTGGCTACAATCGGTGGACGTGGAGCCTATTGCTGTTCACAGTCGATATAGATGAATTCACGTGCGTAGCAGTTGAAAATTGAAATCCACTGTTAAAGTTGAGGTAGCGAAGGCTGGTGGGACCAAGCTATTGTGGGGCCCATGTGATGCCTACATCAGATCCACCTTATCCATTAGGCACGCCTTCAGGTTAGGCCATGGGACTAAAAATCAGCCCATGGTAAACTCAGGTGGGCCACACCAGAAAGAGATGTGGGGAGGATATCCCAACAAATAAAACCTTCCAAATTTATTGGGGGCCAATCAATGCATCTGGGATAACCCACTAAGATGAGAGGGACATACATGGGGAAGATAGTAATAGGTGGTAAAAGCAAAAAGCAAGGAGTTGAGGTAGACCACTACATGTTTTGCTGGAGGTGTAATTTCAATTCCCATTACCACAAACTACCATGTATTACATCAGTATGAAAATCACTGTTGGCTTGAGCTTGACTGCAACAATTGGTGGGCCCCACCGTGATGTTTAAGTGAAATCCACCCGATGACCAGGTGTGTCACCCATTTTAGCTCTTGTGGTCAAAAATCAGCTCGGTCTGTGATTCAAGTAAGCCATAGAAAGGGAAACAATTTGAAGAGGATGACCACCCTTGATTTTTCAGGGCCCACCATGATAATTATATGAAATTCACTCCAACCATTGGATGGAAAGCTAAAATGTAGGCCTTGGGACAAAAAATCAGGCCCATTTCTGATTTGGGTTGGCCACATTTAAGTGAACAGTTTGGAGGGTGAGCATTACTATTCTCTGGCCTGCCTGATTTTTGGGCCATAACAGTTATAATGGGGTGACACACTTAGTGATTGGGATGGATTTTTACTTAACCATAACAGTGGGCCATGTTTGAGAATTTTTTAAAGTATGCATGGGTCCATGTCGGACAACTTCTGCATGAAAATGATATAAATTTCACTTTGTGAATTGGGTGGGCCCCACCCTGATGTTTATCTAAAATATAGACCATCAGTCATCTATTATGTTACATCATTTTCCTCACCACATGTGACCACCCACTATACAAGTGGACCAGCCTGATTTTGCACTGGCCCCCACGTGATGAGGGTCCTGTTTCAACACGCGTGCCACATGGGCACATGGGCTGCAAATCACCTCACCAATCTCTCCTTGGCCAGATTGGACTAGCACATCCCAAATTTTATTTCATATCATAAAAGAATACATGGATCATGAAACTTCCCTGCATTTCAAGTCTACTCAAAACTATAAGAGAAAAATCATGACCTTTGATCAGATAACACAAGCAGAGTCCCCAGCTTCACATATCAATACAGCTGTGTCTGAATTCAGCTGGCCGGCCAGCTTGGGTTGAACCTTACTGTACTCGTCCCTGACGAATGAAGCTGCTTCCTCTGCACGATCGGGATGGACAAATGCAATGCAGCAGCCCCTGAATCCCGCCCCACTGAACCGGGCCCCAAAAACACCCGGAGTCCTCAAGAGGATCTTGTAGAGTTGTATCAGTGGCTCGCAGCCTGTCATATGAGGAAACATGCAGTAAAATATCATTCGGGAGATTCCTTTTTCATTTGGCAATTGAAGTTTGGTTGATTTTATATATATATATATATATATATATATATATATATATATATATATATATATATATATATATATATATATAGAGCCAAAAACATTTCACCAAACAAAAGAGATTTTGGGATTTTGAACTTTCTGCTATAACTTCAATCATGAATCTAGACAACATGACAATCTAAACATGCACTAGTGTGTTCCCTATAAGCAACATGCTGCACCGGAAACCAGGTGTCCCCTGCCGGTCCTACAAATAGTCATTTAGGAAAAGCAACAATGATCTTGACAAAAAGGCCAAAGATTAGATGCATGGTTTTTAGAGTCGGCAACTTAGATCGACTCATTCAGTCTCAAGTTGAGTTATGACTCACCTGAGCCAGGGTGTGTATCGGTCTGACTTCCCCAAGTCGGGGGTGGCTCAGGGAGGCAACTTGTGGTATCGAACCAGATCAGCTAGCACTGAATCTGAGTTGACTTGGAGGATAAGTATGGGACTCGTCTGAGTCTTGGAACCATGATTGGATGTCTAGGATCTTCCAGTCTGGAGACACTCCGGTCTTCGGTCATCCACATTGAGTTTCGTAGGTTCAACAGCCTGGATTAATGAATCATGAATCCTGTTTCGGTGAATTGGGACACATGCATCATGAACCTATAATTTCTCTAACTAAAATGGCCATAGTTTCACAAACCATTTACCACTTACATCATGTGTTGATTTACGTCAATATGATTTCCTGTTGTTTCCGTTACCCGTAATTACAGAAAATTATATTCTAATATGCAAAATTACACTGAATCACTCCAATTTTTCAAAGACTAGATATTTATTATTATTGGTTATAATTGTGGGATCAATGGCCATGAGGCCTTGTTGATCCTTACCTTTTGTGCTGGAGATCCAGGTAATCCCCACTATGGTTTGCTAAGTGGGTCATATGTCTTTTCTACATCCCTGAAGTTTCATTGAAAAAATTGTCCAATTTCCCAATGTTTTCCAAAAATAGTGATATATTATGCAATACATCTGATATTTTCTATGCTATACCTAATATGTTTCCATATCCCAAGGGTGTGATGCATACATTGATATCGATACTGAAATGTTGGTTGGGATAAGGCTTAGATGATGATGATGAAGTGGGTTCCTTGGATGAACATGCACATTAATTGGAATATCAGTGGTCAACTCACAGAGAATGGAACGTACCACATTCATAGTTTTGTACAGAACTAAGTCCCGAAGCTGAAATCAACCTTCCAAAATCTTCCAATTTACCAGAAGCCCAAGCTTTAAGTCCTGCAAGATTTTCAAGTACCAATCCATAAAGTCAGGCAGATTAGTAGTTTTTAACTAGAAGGCTCTGAAAAGTAAAAGTTATAACATTCTTCGACGTTTTCATGTAAATTCTTGAAGGTCACACAGAATCAATAAAATTTGTGGCAATCTTCATTAGAAAGAGAGCACACAGTACATGCGTACAGGATCCAGGTGACCCACTAGGTGGGGGCAACAGCACCATGAATATGCCTTGGCCCAACAGTCAAGGTCAGCTCATCGAGCGGGCAATGTATGACCATTGATATGGACCGTTGATCATCTTTTTTTCTTTTTTCTTTTTTAAAATGTTACCATCCATTTTTTTTCACACGTGCCGCCCACCAGATGAGTGAACTAGCTTGATTTTGGCCAGGGTATGTTCACAATGACCCTGCCCTGATGAATTGGCCAGATCTCTCACACATATGCCATGTTGCCACATGCCACATATGGCCTCATCAATGTCCCTCCTGTAAAATCAGTAATACCTTCCGTAACCCGCATGTTTTCTGAGAAGTAGTGCTCTGCTCTTCTAGCGAGATTTGGTTCTAACTTGTCCTACGACATGAAAAGAAAAAATAATCACATTCATGAAGAAACCGAATCTCTTCATGCTGGTGGCTGATAAAATAGCAAACAAGAACTACTAGAACTAAGATGTGACAAGATCAACGTGCACATACTTTAATAGTGAAAAATACATAATAGTTGAAGGAGATATAAAAGATGAGCGGAGTTCTGTCCTACTGCCTAGAGCAGAACTAAAATCAAGACGCTGAGTTCCCTATTCATTCTGAACAGGAACTTTTGGTACTTAATTTGTAGATGTGGTGATGGGGACATCACGCGCACTCATGCCGCCCCCCCTACGCACGTACGTACGTAGGAGGACCCCACCATCGATTTGGCTCGATGACGACGTCCAGGGAGGGCCTCCTAGCTAGAAGTTAAGTTTTGGTTCAGAAAAGTGGCCTGATAGTCAAGAAAAGCCCACCATGGGATCTCATGATCGTGGCCCACTCGTCGGATTGGTTTTATATTTTAGGTTTTGCTTATTGTTATTATTTAGAACATCGTGAACGCTTTAGATTTTCTTGTTTGGTTTTTATTTTAGTTTACTTCATCGCCAAGTAATAGGTGTCGCACATGGTGCGAGTTTTTGAGTATAGGGTTCTCCCTATAAATAGGCATCCCTTGTAGTTCTTTTCATTCATTGAAGTTAATAAAAAATTCTTGTTTTATTTTTCTGCTCTCTTCGTGAGTTGTGGAAGAATTCAAAAGTGGGTGCGAAGCCCTCCCTTTTCGAAGGGCTAACTACCGTGGTGCGAAGCCACATCGATCCCAATTCACCCCCATCTTCCATCATCTTTTTTTTTTCCATCTTCCCCTACCATCCGTACTTCGAATTTGTCCTTTTGTTGCATCAGATTTCTTCATTACAGCAGGTTTCCAGATTTCGGCCCGCAGACGAGCTAAAACTTCGGCAGAGCACCACGCACAAACCGTACATCGGATCGAGCTGAGATTTAGGAGTTTTGGAGTCCATCCCTGGCCGACCAGGGCCAAGGTGGTCTTTTTCTAAATAGTGGGCCCCACACACGTGCTGCCGGGATCACACGCATGTTCGTCTGGGCCATTGTTGCTGTCCACATGCGGGATCATCTTTTGGCTCAGGTTTTTATCCTCTTTTATCCTCTCATAGCCAATTTTCATGAATCCTAACCCTAGATTACATGATTCCTAATTGATTTGCCCCTTTTTATCACCTTAGGGTTCCTTGAATTGAAATTAAGGAATCCCTTGGATTAGGGACTGATTTTTATGCACGAGTAGTTGATTTTATTTCCCTTTGACATCATTTGGTATATAATTTTTATTGGTCTAGTCCTAGCCTGTGTCGGCTTGGACCCGCATAGATTCCCCTTTTTAATTGTATGTTTGGATTTTCATGTGGGACGTGGAATTTATGTGATTGTTTCTGAATTGGTAGGATCTAAGCCTGAAATCTTGCATATCATATTTAATTTTCCATGTCCTGCATCAAATTTGGTATCAAAGCCTAGGGTTCTTGTAGGGGAATTCATTACATGTTTAGGGTTTGGTTGTTTATGTCCATTACGCATCAATTCTCATCATATATGGCTGTTTAGAGGTCCATAAACCCTGAAATAAGCTGCTGAAATTTTATGTTATCCCCTTATTTGAATTATTTTAGAAATTAACTTAGTTTTCTATTTCTAGGTTTAGAAACTTTCCTTTTCTGTTTTTTTATAAACTAATTTTTTAGAAACTTTCTTAATCTGTTTTTAGAAACTAATTTCCTTTCCTTTTTCTTTTTTAGAAACTAATTTACTTTCCTTTTTCTTTTTTAGAAACTAACTTACTTTCTATTTTTAGCAACTTTCCTTTTTTCTTTTTCTTTAGAAACTAGGTTGTTTTTTTTAGAAACTTTTCTAATTTGTTTTTTTTAAGAAGCTTTCCTAATTTGTTTCTTTAGAAACTTTCCTTTTTCGTTTTTTAGAAACTAGGTCGATTCTTTTTATATATATAAAAAAAAAATCTCTTATATTTTGACAACTATATTGCTGAATTTTGGTTGGCACCCTACACTAAACATGGAACAATTGCAAGAGTCACTAAACAAGTTGTCCCAGAAGTTGGAGTTTATGATTAAGCGCTTGGAAATGGACCAATGCTTTGAGCAGCTTGATGAACGCATTGCCCGACTAAAGACCATTGCCAGGACAAACCCCACCATTGGGGTAGATGTCCAATCTCAGGCAGGTGGCCTGAAGGATAGACCAATGAATGGAGTTGGCCAAGGAATCAGTTATGGGCGTGCACCCGTGTACCCACCCCATGAGGGACATCAAGACCACTATTTTGAGGGGTACAACATGTGCAGCCTTGTGACTGGAGAGAGTGCACCAGATGTTAGTGTAGAGTTACCCACTGAGGTCATTCCGGTAGTGGATGAGTTTCGTGATGTTTGTCCTGATGATCTACCGGATGAGTCCCCTAGGAGGGATATAGAGCACACCAGAATATGGGACACCGTAATACCTACACCGAGTTTACGTTGAATAATTTTGTCGATAGGTCAACAGGTCTAAGTCCTCGTGAAGTCGTTACTGATTATAAACCTAGGAAATTTATTGATCTTGTCCCTATGTCACTGTCCCATAGGCCGTCAGAGTCTGCAGAGTCTTTTGCGTATCACATTCATTCATGACATCAAGAAATCAGGCAGAAGATCATGAATAATAATGAACATTGCACATTTTCTACAGACCATTATAAATGTTTCAAAGGATTCAAGATTGGGGACTCTGTGATGGTCTGCATCAGGCCCGAGCGGTATCCTTCGAGGGCCGTTCGTAAGTTACATGCGTGTAGCGTTGGACCTGCCAAAATTATAAAACGAAATGGTCTCAACGTGTATGGGGTAGATCTTTCACCTTCCATGGGAATTAGTTTCACATCCGATGTGGAGGATTTAGTTACTTTTCAGGGGACCACTGATACTTTGTCCGGCCCTTCGCCCGCCTATCCTGATTCCCTATATTTATCCCTTGAACCATGGCCCCTTCCCAACTCATTTTTCCAGCCTCTACCTCCCATATCTACTTTTCCTAACCTTTCTTCCCAGCCTCTACCTCCCATACCTACCCTTCCCGACCCATTTTCCCAGCCTCTACGTCCCATACCTACCCGTCCCGACCCATTTTCCCAGCCTCTACCTCCCATATCTACCCTTCCCAACCCATTTTTTCAGCCTCTACGTCCCATACCTACCCGTCCTGACCCATGTTCCCAGCCTCTACCTCCCATACCTACCCGTCCCGACCCATCTTTCCAGCCTCTACCTCCCATACCTATCCTTCCCGACTCATTTTCCCAGCCTCTATCTCCCATACCTAACCTTCACACACCCAAAAAGGAAATAGAGGATATCCTGGACCATCAGATAATTTCAATGTCGGACGGTGGGTTTCAGAAGTACGTGGTTAAATGGAAGTCACACCCAGCTTCAGACAGCACGTGGCTCACTGAGGAGGAGTTTCAGAGACTTGATCCTGACATCCTGGAGTGGTTTATGAGTTTTATTTCGCCAGTGGCGAAATCTTTGCAGCCGGGGAGAATTGATGGGGACATCACGCGCACTCACGCTGCCCCCCCTAGCACGTACGTACGTAGGAGGACTCCACCATCGATCTGGCTCGATGACGACATCCAGGGAGGGCCTCCTAGCTAGAAGTCAAGTTTTGGTTCAGAAAAGTGGCCTGATAGTCAAGAAAAGCCCACCATGGGATCTCATGATCGTGGCCCACTTGTCGGATTGGTTTTATATTTTAGGTTTTGCTTATTGTTATTATTTAGAACATCGTGAACGCTTTAGATTTCCTTGTTTGGTTTTTATTTTAGTTTACTTCATCGCCAAGTAATAGGTGTCGCACATAGTGCGAGTTTTTGGGTATAGGGTTCTCCCTATAAATAGGCACCCCTTGTAGTTCTTTTTATTCATTGAAGTTAATAAAAAATTCCTGCTTTATTTTTCTGCTCTCTTCGTGAGTTGTGAAAGAATTCAAAAGTGGGTGTGAAGCCCTCCCTTTTCGAAGGGCTAATTACCGTGGTGCGAAGCCACATCGATCCTAATTCACCACCATCTTCCATCATCCTTTTTTTCCATCTTCCCCCACCATCTGTACTTCGAATTTGTCCTTTTGTTACATCAGATTTCTTCATTACAGAAGGTTTTCAGATTTCGGCCCACAGGCGACCTGAAACTTCGGCGGAGCACCACGCACAAACCGTACATCGGATCGAGCTGAGATTTGGGAATTTTGGAGTCCATCCCTGGTCGACCAGGGCCAAGGTGACATTTTTCTGAATAGTGGGCCCCACACACGTGCGGCCGGGATCACACGCACGTCCGTCAGGGCCATTTTGTTGTCCACACGTGGGATCATCTTTTGGCTCAGGTTTTTATCCTCTTTTATCCCCTCATAGCCGTTTTTCATGAATCATAACCCTAGATTACATGATCCCTAATTGATTTGCCACTTTTTATCAACTTAGGGTTCCTTGAATTGAAATTAGGGAATCCATTGGATTAGGGACTGATTTTTATGCATGAGTAATTGATTTTATTTCCCTTTGACATCGATTGGTTTATAATTTTTATTGGTCCAGTCCTAGCCTGTGTCGGCTTGGACCCGCATAGATTCCCATTTTTAATTGAATGTTTGGATTTTCATGTGGGAGGTGGAATTTGTATGATTGTTTCTGAATTGAATGTTTGGATCAAAGCCTGAAATATTGCATATCATATTTAATTTTCCATGTCCTGCATCAAATTTGGTATCAAAGCGAGAGTTCTCGTGTTCGAAACTCCTCACTGGGGGTGATTAATGCAGGGGCATTTTCACACTGGGCTCGAGTGGGGTCGCTTGTAGGATGCAGGGTCACACTCGGGGTGGGTGCAGCCCACGGAGGAGGTCTCGTGTTCGAGACTCCTTACTAGGGGTGATTAATGCGCATTTCACACCAGGCTCGAGTGGGGTAGCCCGTAGGATGCGGGGACACACTCGGGGTGGGCGGCCAATGTGATTTGGGGCCCACGAAGAAGGTTTGGCCGAGGTCCTAACCCATGCGATGTGGGGCCTGGGCTATGAGATAAAGGGATTAATTCGCCATACTCTAATAGTTCGAGCTTTTAGAGCAAGTGGTTAATTGTCCTGCATCATGTGGGGCCCATGAATGGTCTCCAAGACATTGATCCCAGAATATCCTCTCAATTGGTCAACTCTAACCTTCTCCATGTTGGCATGTAAACACATGGTGAAAAACTTAAAAATAAATGCACGAACAGACCACGTTCAATGGAAGAAAGATCAGAGATTCGATGGCTAGGATCTTCCAATTTGAGAGATTTTAAGGGAATGGTCCATCCATGACGGGGGCTGTCAGATCAATGGCTTGCATAGACCAACCATGAGCGTCACATCTACAAATTAAGTTATGAACAGGAAAATTCCCTGTTTGGAACGAACAGAGAACTCGGCCTCTAAAATCCAACACAAAATGGTTATTAGCCTACTATACAAATATGGGGTAGGTGTATGCCTACTATGAGTATACATGTCTATGTTTTAATGTAACAAAACAAACCACTGTATTTTCTTGGAGTGATATTGGATGCAAGCAACATGTCAATGTGAAGTCAACACACATTGGAAAGAAAAGCATTAATGCAGGCATGGATGTAAACAGGAATCGGAACATCATTGCAGTATCACTGTTTCTTCAGAAATCAATGCTTGCATAAGGATGCTTGTCTTGTAAGTAGATGAACAATCACAATTTTACCGTATTTCATGTTTTACGAGTAAAACTGAAATTTATTGTGGGTATGAATATAACAAGCTTTGATAAGCCCACTCATGTATACATGTCAGCTAATGCACATGCCACCGGATATGCCAGCGCATGGCAGAGAGGTGAAATATCCAAGCCAGGCATTAGGTGGATCCAACAGTGTACATGTTATTCGCAATGATAATGGTGGTTCATTCGGTGGGTAAGCCATGATGTTAAAAAGGAGGTTGGCGGGTTAGAAAACTTCAGCTCATTTTTTCACAAATGTACATTTGTTCAGTTAATTGTGGCCCACGTCACTAGTGGACCAACCTGATTCTTGGGGACAGTGAATCAAAGTGACACCCACTTGGATATTTCACCTGTCTGCCATGCTGGGATATGTGGTGGCGTGTGCATTAGCTGACCTCTACACACGTGTGGGCTTAACAAAGCTCTGGATATTTCCACAGATTTTCTTCTTCTTTTTTAATGAGAAATGAATACCTTGTGAGCTTCGTACACATCTAGTTCAACTGCCACAATGAGAGAAGAAAGGAATCAGTCCCCACAATGATAAAAGAAAGTATATGTAGTCCAATTGATAAAGAAAATGGACCAAAGTGTAACCGTTGCAAAGAAGAGGGTCGCATCTTTCATTCCCAGAGACCCTGCAAACATCGAATATCAAGTCAGAAAAATGAATAAAATGAAGAAAAATAATTTAGTTAAGAAAAAAGCACTAAAGAAAAATTATTTTCACAAAAGACTATTTTTTTTAAAAATAAATTATGATGAATGCAACATTCATTCAAGAAAAATAAAGGATGTTCCTTCCTCCTAACTTTCTAGTTCGGAGGTCTGATCTTATGAAGCATACACATGCCAAAGTAAACATTGAAAAAAAATAAAATCAGACCACCACTTATATACGCAACACTAATGAGTAATCCCAAACTGACTTTTGGTTGAGATATTGGTGGGCAATTTCATTTTGAAGCAACTCCACATTTGGACAGCGGGAAAAGCGAAACCCAGATGAGTGATTTTTTTCCCCTGCTCTTTTTCCCGAAAATAATATTTCATTCGTTCCAGATACTACTTGAAACAAGATATTATTTAGGTTGTAACCATCCTCTCTGCACCCCAGTACCCAAGGTACTTCTGATCATACCTTAAGTGAAGCGAGTTGTTTACAATTTGGACACAATATATATGGCTTTTGCTACATATCCACCTTCATGAGACATTAGCAAGGTCTCCAGAGTCTAGACCTTTTTAATGACACGTGAGACACCCAATTGTCAATTTGAACAGTTCACTCTTTCATATAACTAGGGACAAGCCATGGTGCAACAATTACACCTATCAGATGATCCTAAGCATCTGATTAATAGAATGGAAAATGGACCATCAAGATTGAGGGGATAAAATAGGTCCAATCATCATCTTGAATCATCTACCCAGTAGATCCCAGCTCATTGCTTATGATTCCAAAGTAGCACTTTGGTTTGTTGATTATAACCATGTGATCTATCATCTATGGCTCATAAAAAACTGATGGTTGTAACAAATTGGCCTCATTCATAGGGTTAGGATCATCCAATTGGCATGATTTTTGCACCATGGTTGCTCCCAACAGCACCATTGAATGAACAGTTCTGATTGATGATTTTCCACATGTCAGTCAATAGCAACTGACTGACATATTTATAGTCTTGCACTGTGCATTGCTATCTTAATATGATAGTGTAAAAAGAAAAACTTACTGTAAAAGAACTCTAGCTGCTGCTTGGCACTCGGAAACCCGGCAATTATATCCAGGATTGCTTGCCAAAGCATGCTTTAAGCCCGAAAATGCCAACAATATCTTGTATGCTTCCTGTCCCTTAGATTCTTGGTCTCCAAGCAACTTCGGCAGGTGTATAAGCATGTACTCCTTGGTCTACACAAGCTAAACCAAAATTAGAATAAATACTAGAGTTATCCCAAAAAAAAGTCAGAGAGATTCTAATAAAAACGATAGTTCATGCTCGATTGATACTGAAGAACTTTATGAGAGGAGTTTCACAGACAACATTTTTTTTTCATTGGTATTGGATATATGAGAAGATCAGTACTAAGAGAAAATGGTTACTCGTAGCTATAGTTGAACAGTGTTTTTTTTAATAATTAGAACTTTTCCAAGGACCTAGCAATTTAAGAAAGCATGGTTTTCTACTCCTTATCAGCAGGCGTGTGGTTTTGGGCAATGGAAGGCTTAAAAACAGAAATCTTGTAGCAGAACGCAAATGAGATAATGCATCATGATCATCAAATATCATAGCCATGCCATTCATCAAGATACACTACCTAATGTTTTGATTATAAAATAAGCAATGTTTTGCTAAATGATTATATAATAAAGGAGCTTTGCTCAGCCCACACGTGTGTGCAATACAGCTCATGCACCCGCCACACATGCCAGAATGGCATGCTAGGTCTGAAATCCAATCCATCCATCAAAACGGTACCACTAAATTGATATCCTAGTCCAAGAATCACATTGATCCACTGGTCAGGTGGGCCACAGTTTCTTTTTTCTTTTTGTCTTCTTCTTCTTTTTCTTTTTTTTTGGGGGTGGGTGCGCAAAAAGAGTAGTCCAATGTTGTATATATGTCTTCAATGTATCCACATGGAAACTCATGTCGAAAGTGTGTGCAAATTATCATTCCTCTAATAAGAACTTGACATCTACATCATAACCAATTCTTGAAAGAACTAAGATATTCTTAATTTAATGGTCCAAATTGCACCATCTGTACAATAAAAAGAGAAAAATCACACATTACCTTGCAGTTCATGCAGGTGAGGCAACCATAGCTTGAAAGTAAGATTGCCGACTGATCTAGAATGCCATTTCGAAGACCTAAATATTCATTTTCAATTATGCTGCACCCCAAAAAAACTGTTAGGATTCTTACTGACATTAGATAAACTTGGGCTGCCAAGTAGACATGCGAATAATAACTACAGTCAGTCCCATTGGAGATAATGGCATGTGATGCGGACTGTACTTACCGATCCAATTCAACGTTTTCTGTAGTGGAAATCGTTAAGCTATTTGCACTCTCCAAAGCCAACAGGTAAGCAACTCCAACCTATCAGTCAGAAGCTATAAGCAATTACTACAAAAGGACGTGAAGATGTTCATCATTATTCCAGCTTATTCAGAAGGATTATAAGAAGATGGAAGACAATCAAATCGGTTTTCTTTTTCAAGAAGACTTTATTTCTTCCCTTTTTCTTTTCTTTTTTTTTTTTGTTTTGTTTTGTTTTTTTTTTTTTTTTTAAATAAATAAATAAATCAGGAAATAAGAGATTTTCACTAATAAAAGGAGAGCCCAAAGCGGCCCCCCCGCGCGCGCGCGCGCGCACAGAAAGAAGAAGAAGAAGCTGATCACCATTTGAAAAAGGACAAAAAATACCCATCCCTTCCGCCCAAGAACAAACAAGGTGTTTGACTCTCTTGATAACCTCAGGAATAGATATGCAAGTTCTGTTAAACATGCAGTTGTTATGTTCCTTCCAAATCCCTCCAGAAAACCACAGCCAAGCACAGCTCCCAAAATAGTTTACACTTCTTATGAGGATGCCGAATACTCCATTGTAACAAACAAAGGCTGGATGGTACCAGGCATTGTCCATGCCATGTTGAAATGCACTAGGAATAGGTTCATACCTCATGCGTAAACTGACAATGAATGAGGAAATGGTTGATGGATTTGATATCCCGAATGCATAGATAGCAACCATTAACAATGATCGTATGATAGTGGCACAACTTGTCCACCAAGAGAATATGATCCTAACAGGCCAACCTGGCAAATACGATTGTTCTTGGGGGAACATCAATTAAATTCACTGTAGAATATTGAAGTCAGCCTAGGTGATAAACAATATGGTTGAGAAATATCCCAAGTTCCCAACATGAAGATTGAGAAAATTAGACTTAACTGTTGGAAATGTGCTTCAAATATACAATATAGGCCATAAATGTATCTTGTGTTCTTATTAATAGGTCAAACATGTATTGTTAAAATATACATGTATCTTTAATAAAGAAGCATACGTGTATCCTCCATAAGGCACATACATGTATTCACCATCAGAGATGAATGGATATACGCACCACATTAATACCATCCACGCGTATGACATGATTGTTCAATGCATTTGACCTTTCACCAGAAGTCACTTAAAAGGTTAACAATACACCAAACATTGACCCATTTGAGACAGAAAATCTTCTCTTCTTGTTCTTTCATTTTGAGTTCCTCCTGTTTCTTAAGTTTAAAGACAATAGTCTATCTTCCCAGTAGTACAAACTAGTAATAGACATCATTTTGCTACTGAGACCAGAGACAGACTCTGTAAGGGTTTGGGCTCAGTTGAATCCCGGAGACTCTATGCAAGAGCTCTACTGCACTTTTGGAGATGCGTAAACCATCTTCAAGAAGCGGCATTGTTGTGCACCTCTAAGCCGAAATTCTTTAAGTGGGTTACTCCATCACAAAAACTAACACTCTCAATATTCATGATGGATGGGCTTTGGATTTGGAGAAGGACAAGTTTATTTTGTGCTAATCACACATAACAGTGTTGCAAATAAAAGTATATTGTAAAGGAATAATACAGATATAGGCTCAAGGATACATATGCCATCCACAAGCCCTTTGGTATGCAGCTGGAGCTTATGGTTAGGCGATCAAAACCATTATTCTGATGGGACACAGCATGGATGAAAATGTGCAGGATCATCTGATCATCCAATGGAAGACTATGGGTGGTACCATTGCTAGTCGAGCAAAGATGAGCACATCTAATCCAAATCAGGCCCATCCAAGGGTCCAAATTACAGATCATACAACTGTCATTTGGACCACCCAACAGCCTAGATAGAAGATCTGGACCACTTCAAGGGTCCAAAGTGACCTGATTGATGAGGTTTAACCCCACAGTTGGTATGTAGAGAAGTTTAATGAAATCTTAACTCTTTGTTTTTTATGCAATCAAATGGCCACATGTGCCGATTGATCAAGATTTGAAGAAAAGGCCCGCATCCCACACGTGCACGCTCTACACGTGTGTACAAGAAAAGGACCACCTTCCCTTTTAGCCATCCTTACTTTCCATTTTTTTCAAATCTCTAAATTAGGAAATCTGCTCTTTCTTTCATATCTTTATTTTTAGGTAGGGAATAATTTTAAATATTTTCTTATCTAAGTATCTTCTTATTTTAGGCATTTTCTTAATTATAGAATGCTTTGTTACTTAGGTGCTTTCCTATTTCATTGATTTTTAAATTTCATATCTTTTATTACAGATTGTAAGATTGATTATATAAATAGGATCTATGTCCTGTGGAATAAGACAAGCTGATTAATATTCTCTTTATGAAATTTCTTATTCTCTATGGTAGCTGTTGAAGGGGGGGAAAAGTGATCTCTAGTTCAAGACTAGAGGACTATTGAGCTTGCTCACAGTCTTGCATTTGTGATCTCTAGCATTTGGCTAGAGGATTGTTAGGTCTTTTCCCACAATCCTTTTATTTTGTTATTGATTTATTTGCTCTCTTTCAGGTTTGCATCAGTTTTTGTTTTCCTTGTGTAAGTACTTTCTTTTGTTCCAAGTTGAGTAGGATTGCACCTATAAAATGGTCTGGAGAGATGTAAGCAACAGAAAATTCTCTACAATTCTTTCAATATTATTCTAAATGGGGTTTGTAGCCTATAGGACATTCATATGAGACAATGAATGAATGCTTGATTATTTGAATGATTTGCCTTATTTTCTTGTAGTTTCTTGCAATGGGATTCTAGCCAAGGAGAGATAATCTTCTAAACTGCAATGCCTCTAGATCTGTTTGGTGTGACTCCATAGGATTTCTTTCTAGTGTGATTCCACACAGTTATCCTTTTTCCCTTTATTTTATTTTATTCTATTGCAGGAACTAGTACTTATATTCTCTGGGTTAATTCCTTTGATTGTGCTAAATTAGGACTATATCACCAGAGTCCCCTCAACGAGACAACCTAAATCCTTGGATTGGTGGCCCACATTTGATGGTTATGAAACAAGACAGTAACAGGCTAACATCCTACATTTGATAGGGATACTAAAGATTTGATGGCTAGGATGTTCCGATATGGGAAATATTTTTTTAGTGACAGCCATTCATTGTGGGGCCCATCAGATCAATGATTTGGATCGACAAAACAATGGGCCTACCTGAACAGTCTCAGGCCCTAAGAAAATTACATTATCCTCAGGCTTAGGATCATCGAATCCCCCCATATTATAAGCCATCATTGGCGCAAACCAGTTACAGTTGATTCATTCTCCATTTTTCAATTGGTAAAAAGGAGTTTCAATGCTCTGGCATTGCATGCATACAGTGCCTGATTTCATAACTCCCTACCATAAGTTGGCCACATGAACTTTAAAAATAATAAGATATGATGGTTAACATTCCTCACCACAATCTCTACCTCGATGATATCCAAACTCAATATAATGTGAGGGCATTTTCACACCGGGCTCGAGTGGGGTGGCTTGTGGGATGCAAGGGCACACTGGGGGTGGGCGGCCCGCAGAACCCATGTATTTGAGGCCCGTGTGAGGCAGGTGGCTTGTGTGAGGCAGAACCCATGTATTTGGGGCCTACAAGGAGGGTTTGTACGAGGACCTAACTCATGGATTTGGGGTTTGGGCTATGAGATAAAGGGATTAATTCGCCATGCTCTATCAGTTCGAGCTTTTAGAGCAAGTGGTTAATTGTCCTGCATCAAATAGGTATCAGAGTGGGAGGTCTCATGTTCGAGACTCCTCACTGGGGGTGATTAATGCGGGGGCATTTTCATCATAATATGATGGCAGTAATTCATCATAATATGCTAAAAACTTTATTTAAAAGATTTAGTAATATGATGGCAGTGATAATATGTTAAAATGATGGCATATTTGAGAGCGGGGGCACATTTGAAGATTTTTGCAGTCAAACCATCACAACACAAAAATGAGTAGATAAATGCACGATGGACTTACCGCAGCTGAAGAGCTAAGCCCTGAACTGTCAAGTCCCTCAGAACCGCATATAAACCCAATGATACCCTGCAACCAAAGCAACAGATAAACCAAGACATAAGAATTCTGTAAATTGACTGTCGCAAAAGTTACAAGTAACATTATAAAACTATACCACCAGAAGATCTGACATGATTGCTCTTCATGGCATTACAAACTTTATCTATGGTAATTACATTTTAGTTATAAACTCGCTACCTCGGAGATCCAATTTGATGGCTGAAGGCTGAGAACAAAGACAACATCTACATAGGGTTGTCAATGGACTGGATTCGGGCCGGGCCAAGGTCTGTCCAAGCGCATCCTGCAAAATAAAACCCTGGCCCAAGCCCAGCCCATAATGATTATGCAGTCTGACCCAAGCCCAAGCCTGACCACCCTCTTTTGTGCAAGATCAAGGCTGTTGTTAGGAGTGCCCAATCATGCTTTATATGACAACAATGCAAACACCCTTGGAACATGGGCTAGACTGGGTTGTGTGTGGGCTAGGCTTACAGGCTCTTAGACATAGCCCAAGCCCAACCCAATTAATAAACAGGTTAAACTTTAGACCCCGATCCAGCCATCGGTCTAAGTATTTCAGCCCAAGCCTGGCCAGAAGCAGGCGCCCAAAAGCCCGACGGACCAGCCCAGCCCATTGACAAGCAAAAATAGATTTCTATCCAATACATAAGTTGGGAATGCAAGACAATCCAATCATCCAATGGGAGAGCACAAGTGGTCCCATTGCTGACTGACTGAATATCAGACCCATTCAAGGGTCCATGACCAAAGGATCAACAAATCCAACTGCCCACCTTGAAGATCTAGGCCATCTAATTGCCCAGATTGCAGACCTGGACCACACTGGGGGTCTAGATTTAGCTATGGAAGATCAGGACCATATCAATGGCCTTGATGGGCATTTTGGACCAGATCAATGGGCTCATTGGACTGAGATGCCCACAAATGAATCAAGGGGCCCAAATTAATGACCAGTTGGACAATTGAAGCCCATGGTCCAATCATACAACAGTTCTAGTGTTTATATAAAAACGTTAGCCCTTATTCTATGGATTTTTACAACCTAGCTCATAAAAGCATATGAATGGACAGGGTCTATTGTATAAGAAGCTTTGGAATTTCAGAGTCTTTATTTAGCTGGATTCTTAGTTGGATGCCTCCAACTTTAGTGGTTTGGAAGGCTCCAACTGGTCGATATTCCTTAAGGCCCTGTTTGAGATCAAGGAAATGAGAATATGAAATTGGTAACCATGAACTTGTCAAATCCATGTTTTTTTATTTATTTTTTATTTTTTTACACGCACACCCACACACACCACAATGGGTACTCGAACCCATGACCTTAGTGTTGACCTGTGAGTCTACCACTAAGCCATGAGTAAGGACCCAATCAAATCCATGCATTTGCATTGTTTTTCATTTGCCAAATCCAGGAGTCAACTGTTCAGTAATCAAGACACAAATTGAACGATTTGGGGAGTATTTATTTCAATGGCAGAGTGTCTTATCCATGGATAGCTTTTGTTGCTTTGGAGAGAATTTCATTTTGTGGATTTCCCAAATCTTCTTCATCTTCCTCTTCTTCTTTTGTTGAGGATTTGGATTTGACCAAAATCAGTGAATTTACGGGGGTATGAATTTGGCAAATCCCCAACAGAATACAAACAACGAAGATTTTAAATCCATGGATTTCACAAATCCCTACCCCAAATCCCTCACCCCAAACATCCCCTAAAGATTCAGGTTAGATTAGAAAAAGTTAAGAATCAAAGGGTACCAGCCTTGGTTCCTTCTATTTAATAAGGATTTCTATACAAAGCTATAGATATAACCATACATATGGATTTTAGAGATGATGATGATTTCAAAAATCTTAATAAATAGCAATTAGCTTAGTTTCTTCTTGCTTCTTGTGATGGGATTCTCCAGGCATGCAATGCCTCTAGAACCCCTTTGATGCAACTCCATTGGGCTTTGTGTGGACCAATTCCGGAATTTTATCCTTTTATGTTCTTTTATTCAATTTACTAGTTGAACTTTGGATTGCTTGAAATTAATTGTGGTATCCAGATATGGAATCAGTATCAAAAGTGGTACATATTCAAGTCTTTGTGATTCTAGTTTGATTTCATCTGCAAAGGTACATTAACTGTGCTGAGGACTTTACCACCTAACCAGTATTGCATGAGGCTCAACAGTAAAACTAGAAAATGGGTCCATGTCCATACAACCCAAACATGGAATACTAAAAATAAAGAATAAATATATCGGAAAAGAAAATACGGAAATGTCTTTCCAACCTTTTTGGAAAGACAGTCATGTCTTGCCATATCCTATTCAATAGTGGAATGGCAGAAAAGGATTTGTGTAGCCGACCCCAATTAGTCGGGATTAGGCATAAATGATGATGATGATGATGATGTCTTTCCAACCTGGGTGAGATGATATCCTCCTCTCTGCAATGCATACAAGGCACCTCTTGCATAATTTCCCCAATCACATTCTTCACAGACTTTAGATGAATCATGTGCATTTTCTGTATTATTTGCTGTAATAGATCCCTTCGGATGCTGAACTTCATCAACTCTGTAAAATCCACCCATTACAGAACAGATCTTATAAAACCCATATAATGTAAGTGGAAAATGTAATATATATAACAAGATAAAGGAGATGCCAACATTGTTAATAAGTATAAGAAAGGTAATCTTGTACCTAAACCTCACTTCTCCCTGAAACTGTCCAGATCGTAGTAGAACCTAAACCAAGCAGAAAATAATATGAGAGAAAATAATGCATGGTATGGAACTGGCGTTGGTTTCAACTTCAATGGCCTCTTTCAATGTACCCCAAACTGCAACTTGTTTGGCCCTTCCAGCAGATACAGTACAATACAATACATTTGATGTTTATAATGGCACGAAAAACAGAAACCCACATCTGTTTTTGCAGTTTGTACCCTTTGCACACCAAATCATAGTGTGATCAGAACCTGTTCTTAGCATGCGATTTCTTAGCATGCGATTTGGACAGAGTGCATCTCCTGCAAAAGCAGGAATATCTAAGCCTCTCTGAAGGTTTTGGATTGACATAAGATACTCTTGACCATTGGTTGTTCATTATTCGACCAAAAACGGCCAGTCTACTTATAACTTAAATAAATAAATAAGAGAAATGCTCTGGTGCTCCTAGTTGCATCTGGCCATTTGGATAGTCCAATCAATCGATCTCTACTATCTATTGAGTACATAACACATTCTATGGGCTACACTGCAAAAATCACACTGATCAGATGAGCCAATCCATTCCAGGTTTGTCCTTGTTTTTGTAGTCATCCTTTTCCAAGACATGCATGGAAAGATTAGGATTGCCTAATAGAAGTGACTCTTTAGAATCTGATGGTCCCCAATAAATAGATCCATCAAATTGTGGACCTATTTTGTGTAAATGATCTTGACTGTCCATATTAAAGGCTACTGATCAGATTATTACAATAGTCAGGTTGGTGTGATATATGCGTGATACCCTATGAAATCTTTGTTGGACCCAATGGACAGTCAAGATCAATCAATTGGATTGTCATCGTGTCCCGATGACTTATAGTGCTCTAAGAGTACTGTAGCTTTTCTCAATAAATAAATCCTTGAGCACAATAACTTGTAGTACATTAACTCAAAATAAATAATCAAAAGGGAGTTCATAAGTTTCCCATATGTTCAAGAAATCACTCCTTTGCTCTCTTTTTTTTTTTCAAAATTACGGCAAAACATTGACAACTATAGAGTTCCGTTTCATAATAGTCTTATATATGTTATTAAGTCCTTAATCAGAAATGAAAATTGAGACTCTACCTGACTGAACAGAAACAAGCATACCTGAGAGTCATCAGAAGGAATAAACCCCAAAAGTATTCCCTTGTTAATTGTCATGGCCGAAACAGTTCCACCCTTTAAATGCCAAAGAACAGGAAAATGAAGTAAATAAATAATATTAAAAAAAAAAAAAAGACCTTCAACAAATGTGACATCATACTTCAAGCTTGAAAAATAGTAATCAGAACGCATTTGTGTTCATGACCTTCAACAAATGGAAATTGTGATTAAGATTTCAACATTACAGACCCTGAAACTGTGCAAAAAGTTACGAAATGAAATTCTGTGATTTCAATTTCCTAATTTAAATTTATCCAAAGGGGTGGCAATGGGCTGGGTTTGGGCCGTGCCAAGTTAGGCCTGGGCCCAAGCAGATGCCCAAGGCCCAAGTTCCACATGGGCTGGGCATGGCAGGTCCAAGCCCAAGCAAAAATTTTGATAAAATTCCTATTTCCCCTTCGATTTTTCTTTTCTGTTTTTTGGGTAAGATAATCGAAAAAAGAAAATACAAACTGCCACTCAAGGCACCTAATCCTTGACACACAATTTTGCCCATTTGAAATCCCCTAGAGAAGAACTAGTTCTATTACGGAAACAACAATTATTCCTCTTGCTCTAGAGAGTCCAAAGAACAACGAGTAGAGCGACTATCTACTTGGACCCGCCCTTTCTCCCAACAACACTAGAGTGCCAAGAATGGAATAGACCCTCAATAGAGCTTGGCATTGCCCAGGGACAACTGAGAGCAAAATACCAGACTAGACATCCCTAGCAAAGGGGCAGCGGACGAGCAGTTGATCAACTAACTCTACATCTTTGAAGCAGAGGAAGCAAATGTTCAACAACACCATAGCCCTTCTATAACGATCATCTATGGTAAGGACTGCCAACAAGCAAGGGAAAAGCCAAGACTTTAGGAGACACCGTAGGATCAGACAAGGCCAGTATGGTTGTAGGAGCCAAGATTCTCAAACTAGAAAATGGTAAAATAAAAGGACCTCACTGAGAAAACTCACGATTTATCTTTCAATCAAATCAGAGAATCTTTTACGCTTGGAGAAAGCTGGATCCCTAATAAACGAGAAAGAAACCGTAGCATATCATCGATCTTTGGATTTGACATATACTACCTGCAAGGAAGAACTCACACACACTCCCATCCGCAGAAGTCGAGAAACAACGAGCAATGGAAAACACCATCAACAAAAATCGAGGCTGGCCAAATTAGGGAAATCCGAGCGAAGCAAGGACTTTGCACTCAAAACATCTTCCTAGCATCTGACCTAAGCCCTATCTCCCAAAAAAAAAAAAAAAACCCACCACACCAACAGACACTTTGCTCCCAACCTAGGCAAACCTTCCAAAGAAAGGATGCCCGATAAAGAGAGGAGTCCTTGGTCTGCCAACCCATGTTGGAGGCGCCATATTTACCAACAATGATGCTCCTCCACAGACTGTCCTCCACCTCAAATCTCCTAACCCACTTAGCCAATAAAGTCATCTAATACCTGCACCCCCATCTGCGTATAGCCTACACACCTCCCTCTAATTCAACAAGTGGAATTTGCCCTTAGCAGCTCCGTCTTGCCAAAGTAAGTCCCTCATTGCCAATCGACCCTAGTAGGAATAGACTTCAGGCACCGGAATAGCGACATAAAATAGAGAGGGAGATTGGAGAGGGCAGTCTTAAATGAAGTGATTCTACCCCCAAGGGAAATAAGTATACATTTCCATGACGAAAGCTTCATCTCTATTCGCTCAATCACCTTGCCCCACGGTGTTCCGCATACTTATTGACATAGAGAAGCAATCCAAGGTAAGAAGGGAGAGACCCGGCTCAGCAACCAAAAATGCCATCTAGTCTAAATACGTCCTCCTTAGACAAGAGAATCCTGAGAAGCTCACTATTAGCCAGCTTTACTCTAAGCTCGACATAACTTTAAAACAACTTACAATTTTCCTGATATTGTCCACCATGGACTCATCAGTCTCGTAAAACATAAGGGTATCATCAGCAAATCGAAGGTGGCTTACACGTTAGGGAACTTTTTTACCTTAAAGCCTAGGAAGAGGCCCAAAGATTGACCTTGACCAAGATCCAATTCAGGGCTTCAGAGATCACTATGAACAAAAACGAAGAAAGGGGATCCCCCTAATGAAAGCCCCTCGAGGCTTTGAAGAAACCAAACGGAGAGCCGTTAATGAGAATAAAGAACTTCATAGTCAATACACAGGCTTGGATCCATTGTCTCCACTTAGCTCCGCACCCGAGTTGAGCCAGCATATAATCAAGGAAAGATCAATCAACATGATCGTAAGCCTTTTTAAGATCTGGTTTCTAGATGACCCCCTGAATTTTCTTAATCTATCTGTTTATCAAGTAAGCCACATATGTGGAATGAAATAAACACTTTAGATGAATGAAACCAATGGTCCGCATTTAAGATGGTTGCCTAGTTAAGGATTAGAATGGCATATTCGTAGCGTATAACAGATGTGCATATAAAGTCAAGTCTAGTCGGGTCGGGCCAAAATGACTTGAGCCTAAGCCCAATCTGGAAATTGATACGGTTGTGCATGCAAGGCCCAAGCTAGTAGGTCCAAGCTCGGCCAAAAGTTGGGTTGGGTTCGTTAAGTCAAGCAGGCTTCCCGGCCCATTGCCACCCTTATTTCTCCTTCTGTAAAAAAGTTTGGTTATTTACCTAAAAGGAGAAAGATGAAAGTATAGGGTCCCGAAGACACTCAGATTTTTTTTTTTTTTTGAGAGATAACGCAATATCATTGAAAAAGGATCGACAAGCTACAAGAGAAAAACAGAAAAACAGGAAAAACTAAAAGACTACGTTGAGATGGCGTAATCCATTAAACAACAAGGAATAAAAAGTCCGCTTCCCTTGAGGAGGTGTCGAACGTGGCCCATTGGATCACCAAATTGTGAGCATTGAAGGCCACTTTATCCACAGAGGAGGAGGAGTTACGAAAACATCTTTCATTTCTTTTCAGCCACACTGACCACCACATAGCGAGGGTGGCCATTCTCCAAATCTGAGTTTTTGGCTTTCTTAAGTTGACATCGTGCCATGCTTTGAGCAGCAAGTCAATGGATCCAGGGATGCACCAATGGATGTTGAATCTTCTGGTGAAGTCTGTCCATATGGAGTTAAAAAAAAAAGGGCAATGGAGAAGAAGATGATCGACCAATTCCGCTTCCTTCATGCAACAGAGGCATATGTTGGGCAGCACCATCTCTCTTTTCCTCAGGTTGTCTACAGTTAGGATCCTCTTATTGGCTACCAGCCATGTAAATGCTCGATTTCCTCAGGTTGTCTACAGTTAGGATCCTCTTGTTGGCTACCAGCCATGTAAATGCTCGATTTTTATTTTTTTTTTGCAGGGGGGTGGGGGGGGCTGAATAGGACTAAACGTGGTGATGGGGGCATCGAACGACGACTGCAGGGGGCGAGGGCATTGTAGAAGGATTTGACAGTGAAACGCGAAGACTTGTTCGGTTTCCAGATAATTTTGTCCTCAACACTGGGGTTAGGACTGGCCTTGTAGATGCATTCCAGCAGGTTGGCATGGTTTGGAATCTCCCAGTCTTTGAGGTGTCTCCTGCAGCAGATGTCCCATGTCAACTTCCCTTCCAGGAAGGAGAAGCAGTTAGCCACCATGATATCCTAGTTGGGGGCCAATATGAAAATGGAGGGAAACCTGTCTTTGAGGGGGCTGTCACCTACCCAAATATCCTTCTAGAATCTGATTATGTTGCCCTTTCCTAGCTCGAACCCAACCTCACCGAGGACCTCTTTTTGTAGACGAATGATGTTCTTCCAAATAATCGAAGCCTTGTGCTTGGACGAGGGATTCGTCCACCAGCCCCCGTGCAAATTGCCCTATTTGCACTTTATTATCGAGCTCCAAAGGCTACCGTCTTCCGATCCTAACCTCCAGATCCATTTCCCAAGCATGGCTTTGTTCATGGGGCTGAGCTCCTTGATGCCTGCTCCACCCTCTTTATAATGCTTGCATACTTGCTTCCAGTTCATGAGATGAAATATCTTAGAGTTTTCTTTGCCGTGCCATAGAAATTCACATCTCAGTTTGTCAATAGCTGATAGAACCGAGGGAGGGCATTTGAAAAGAGACATGAAGTAAACCGGAAGATTAGACAGGGCAGATTTGATGAGCGTCAGTCAATCACCGATCGATAGATAGCGGCATTGCCACTTTGCCAGGCGTTTTTTGAGTCTAAGGATAACCTTATTCCAGGCCGCTTTAGGAGGCGCGCCTAGACCCAGCGGTAGCCCCACATATGTTGTCGGAAAGAAGTCTGCGCAGCACTCGAACCAGGCAGCGAAGGCCTGGGTTTCTTCAACGGATAGGTTCACCCTGAACAACTTGGACTTAGCCATGTTAATTCTCAGACTCGAGACCACCTCGAAGCATCGGATGGTCGTGCGGAGGTTGTCCATTTTGCTGGGAGAAGCCTTAGAAAAGATAAGGATGCCATCCGCAAACTGAACGTGCGATATCTGATCAGGCTTTCCTTCAATGCTGATGCTAGAGAGGATACCTTCTGCCTGCCCTTTGTGAAGCATCCTTGACAACGCCTCAGCAACGATGAGAAAAAGAAACGGGGAAAGAGGATCCCCCTGCCTAATACCCCTGTGACTCTTGAAAAAAACCTTTCGGCGTACCATTGATTAGGATAGAGAAGAAGGGAGATCGAACGCACTCAGCGATCCATCTGCACCACCTGTCTCCGAAGCCCATCCGCTTTAGCATGTACGAAAGAAACTCCCAGTCGACATGATCATATGCTTTCTTGACGTCCAAACTGCAGAATATGCTTTTTGAGGCAGATCTAGAAGAGGAATGGAGGCACTCATTGGCAATCAGAGCACAATCAGTGATCTGTCTATCCGGGACGAACGCTCATTAATTAGGAGAGATCACTGATTTGATCACTTTCTTTAGGCAGGACGCAAGAACCTTCGCCAGAATTTTGTAAGGGCCCCCAATCAGACTGATAGGTCGGAAATCGCTGAAGGAGGCCGCACCTGCTACCCCGGGAATGAGTGCGATGAATGAGGATCCGATGTCTTTGGACAATCTGCTTCTCTCGTGGAATTCAGCCAAGAATTTTAGGACGTCAATTCTTATGGTCTCCCAGAAATGATGAAAAAAACGAATCGGGAAGCCATTGGGGCCGGGCGCCTTGTCCCCTTGGAGCGAGTTGATAGCGACTTTGACTTCTTCTTCGGAGAACGACAATTCCAGAGAGCTCGCCTTAGAAGAGGATAACATGCTCACCTGAAGGTTGTCGAGACGAGGTCTGGCCCACGATCCCCCATTTAACAAAGCATTAAAATAAGAAAAAACCTCTGTTTCGATCAAAGATTGATCTTCCATGCGGGCTCCTCCAATGATAATACTGGTAATTTTGTTAGCGGTGGCGTGGAAGGAGGCTAAGCTATGGAAAAATTTTGTATTTTTGTCGCCTTCTTTGATCCATTTCGCACGAGACTTCTGCCTCTAGGAAATTTCATTTTCACGAATTCTTGCTGACAGATTTTGAATGAGCTGAATTCTCCCCTAGCCAGGCATTCCCGCATCATCGGGGACTCTTCGGCATTTCTCGATCTCCTGAATTTTAGATAGAATTACTTCCGTTTCACCTTCTCTGGCGTTCCAAACAGTAGACTTCCACTGCCTTAGATTGGCTTTGACAGCCCTAAGTTTTGAGCAGAGCGAGTGGCCCGCAAAACCTTTATCCCGGAAGCCTTTCCACCAGTCGGAAACCATTGAGTTAAAGCCTGGGATTTCAAGCCAGGAGATATCGAACTTAAACGGTTTAAGGCCCCAGTTGAGTTCCTCTCCAGAGAGGAGAATTGGCCAATGATCAGAAGTTGTTCGCGGGAGAATGCTCTGAGACGAGTGAGGCAAGAGATCCATCCATTCGGGCGAAAGTAAGAACCGATCCAACCTTGATCGAGAAGGATTGAGCCGCCCACTGGTCCAAGTAAACCGCGCCCTGAGCAGGGGAAGATCCATGAGATCATTGTCGTCGTTCCACCCGGAAAATGCTTTCATTGCTAGGGACACTCTAGATCCAGGGGATTTTTCATCTACAAATCTGACCGTGTTGAAGTCTCCAGCAAAGCATCAGGGACCTGAGAAACTGTCTTGTAGCCGACAACTCTTCCCACAAAATGCTTCTATCCACTTCTGCCGTGGGACCATAAACAGAACAGATAAGGATGGAGGATCCCGAAGAAACGTCTTTGAGGACCACAGATAATGAGTATCTCCCTGACCAGCTTTGCTGGAAGTCCCACCGTGCTGTACTCCAAGCAATCGGGATGCCCCCAAATGAACCATCTGCATCAAGAGTGACCTATTTAACATTCTTCTCCTTCTATATGGATCGCATCAGATGATCATCGAAAGAATGCACCTTGGTCTCCTACTGGCAAATGATTTGAGAGTTGCTCCTCCCGCAACAATCCTTTATGAGATGCCTCTTCTGCTTCGACCCGACGCCCCTTACATTTCATGAAATCATCTTCATGGGACCACAGACCTGCCCCGGATAGATTGATGCCCTGCTTCAAGAGTCATGGGATCTGAGGAACCCGGAAACGATTCCAATCCCTGGAGTTCTCTGGAGCTGCATGATTTCGATCGCCGCTTTCTTGGGGGTCTAGAAGGCGAGATAGGTCTACCCCGGGACTCCACGCAATGAAATAAAGCAATGAAGTCCTCCGGGCAGTCCCCAAAGGACAAGCCTAATGACCTGCCCACGCAACCCATCGCGTCCCTAATCCATTTCTTCTTGTGAATTGATTCAACTAGCTCAGCCCTTCTTACTTCATCTAGCATCTTCGAGCCTGTTACTCCTCCTGGGGCTTCTGAAGCTCCATCTCTGATCTGGAGGGGTTCTGCCATGATTACTTCCTCTCTTGGGTTGTCTTGAAGAAGGGTACGAAGGTTATGGTCTGATCATTCTGAGATGGCAGAGGGGTGGGGTGATGATTGGGTTGGGGATAGGGACTGGGTTTCCGAGAAAGCTTCGCCTACTGAGCTCCCTTCAGGATCGAAAGGAACCAGAAGTTTGTCCATCTGGGGGAGGGGCTGGAGTTGAGTGTAGGTAGAGAGGGACGAACGAGCGGGAAGATAAGGTGAGCAGTTCTGTTGGAAAGGGAAAGGGACGATGTTCAGGTCTAGTGGGTGAGTGGTTGAGGTTTCAGGTCAAATACGAATCGACCATTGCTGGGTTGGGAGGTCAAGGATTGAATGGGAGAGGCACGGGTTTTCTCTGAGCTTTGGAGCGAGACCCTCCTTGGGATGGGAATGGAGATCCAACGTCTCTCCTTTCATCGTATTAGGGTCAAAAACTAGCCCAGCAGGCTCGGAAGAAAGAAGGGCAACGATTACACCATCTGTTGCCCAATCGGATGACTGATTAGGTTCGGGAACCGTCTTGAGAACGATCCAAGATCTAGCCTGGTCTGAGCGCCTCGAGAGCCCGCTGCGTGGCTGACATGCGAGGGCAAGAACCGAGGCGGCAGGGTCCTTTAAAACGGGGAGGTGACGTGGCTCCCTCTCCTCCTGCCAGCGGTCATGGGGTGCGGCTCGAGGAGACGCTGCAGCGGGCGAGAAATCTCCACGTGTCTACTCGTCGCCATAGGAATTAAATAGCCCTCGGGGATCGGGACATTATTTGCTGCATCTGGGACGCGTGTCAATGGTCCGTGAGACATCTCGAGATTCACACCTCGATAGACAATGGGTTGGACACGCGTTGCCCGAGGCAAGGTTAACGTGCCATGCGAAGAAAGAGAGCCTGTCTAGGGATGGTGGAATACGTTTCGTGGTCCGCGGGTATGCTGAGGCCGTGCACCATCTTCCATCGCCGGTTATGGATTTGTTGTTACCGAAGTTTCACGTGAACGCCATATCTCACCCCACCTCGGCACAGCGATGTCCGGAGCTTCCGCGTGCACTGGCATTGGGATGATCCTGCTATTAGCCTTGCACCGAGATTAGTTGGGGAAGCGCCTTCGATTTTTGTTTTCTGATTTTTATCCTCAAAATGGCCATCTCTTCTCCACTGCCGGTCTTCAGGTCGATTTCTATGAAAGATCCAAGTAAAGACACCACCGAAATGAAGAACTCTTCCGACCATAGCTCGAGGGGAATACCCCAAACTAGAACCCAAACTTCTTCCATCACGAACAGGGAGAACTCATCCCAACGCAAAGCGGATGAGATGGGGCCGTCCTTGATGACCGCCCCGGCGATGATCAGAATGTCGAGGTTCACTCCCTGTTTGCCTTTGATCCACAGTTCGTTGAAACCTATGGGTTTGATAGAGAACATATCGGTGCTAAGAAAATGAGAAACTTCTCTATTTCTCGAACTATGAATTGAAAAAACTAAACATAATCCAACAACTACCATTCAAATACCCAAAAATTAAAGGGAACTCTTGTGTATCTCAATTAGGAATCTACTAGGGTAATTTTCTCTAACATGGGAAAATGATTTAACGTAAATGAAATCCACCTGTCCATCAGGTACATCACTCAAATTTGGCTTTGGTCCCAAAAATCAGGTTGATTCAACACTCAGTTTAAAGTTACACAAAAACCTCTAAATCTCGTGACATGGCCCACCGGAGTTTTGGAATACTATGATTTTTGGTTAATCCTTTCATCCTGATGAGGAAAATCAGATGAATTGATTGGATGGCATATAAACACCATGATGGGCCCTACATAAAACCAGTGAGGGGCATTGCATCCCAACTATTTCCTATGGTGTGGCAAGTGTTTTAAATAGCATCCGTAGCGTAGCTACGACACTATGTAACATTAGTAAATAGCGTGGGTTGTAGCATATGTAGCGTATGTAGCGTCGTAGCATGCGTAGCGTATGCTATGCCTTTTTAAAAATAAATAGTAATTATATTTTGTGTTTTTTTAAGGCAATTATATTTTTTTATTTTGTACTTAATACTCTCAACCCAAGGGATCTTAATTTCTTTTCGTACTTGTGACTTGTGGTTTCAATTAGACATTATTAATTATAGTTTGCTTAAAAAGTCGTCGATGTGATAATAATTTGATTTGGTTTATGTATGCGAAATGGCTTTTGATAAATGATGATTAACAACTTGTTTGAACATGCTTATACTTGAAAAAATAAATGCTCTTTTAGGCATTTTATATTTTTTATTTATCCCTTACTATTTATCATATTTTTTCTATTTTAAAATTATAAAATAGAAGTATCGTGCTCACGCTACATGCTACACTCCTTACGCTACACGCTACAAAGGGTTGAATGCTACACAACATGCTACTGCTATTTAAAACACTAGGTGTGGCCTACCTAAGTTTTGGATGATCATGATTTTTGGGTTCTAAGCTGAGCTTGAGGCAGGGTACTAGATGGACGGGGTGGATTTTATGAAAGTTCCACCATGTGGCACTCTTTTAGCAAAAGGTATCTAACAGATGTTAGTATCAAGTACTCCCCCGAGGTACACTAGCAGGGTTCCTGAAGTTCTAAACTCCTTAGGCGATTTGCTTAGTTCGCAAAAAAATGCACCAATTAAGAGTGCACTGGGATACACTGCAAAATAGAACTGAGATTACTTGTCTAATGAAGCAGATATTACCAAGTTGTAATTTCCGTCCTTTGCATTCATATCAAGTGTATGGACACAAAAGTGCATTCACATTCGCATTAGTTCCAAGATGGAATCTAAAGATGTAACTATGATTGGAGAGTTAGTTCACCTTGTAAAAACAGTATTGAACTTTGACATTGCCTCTTGATTGAACTGAAGGTTTGCAATTCAAGTTACTTGTGCATCTAAATGCAGAACAAAAGCTCCAGATTGCACTAGGCATTCTACATGAGGCACGTCAAATTGGAGCACCCCACAGATAAAATCCAACAGACATATAAGCACTTGCAATCAGTTGGGATAAGGGCCTGTTTGGATGCACCATCCGAAGGGATGTTTGAGGCCTTTACGCCATTTTGATCCAAAAAGCAGTTGCTGTTGTGCGTATGAATGCACTTTGCCAACCCCCATCTCATCTCCCACTTGCCAAAATAGGTGATAAAAAGCCAATTTGGTTTTGTACAAAAGCAGGATTAAGACCCCCTTTTAAGGAAGTGCATCCAAAAAGGCCCTAAGGTTTAGACAGTGATGATGATCATCATAAAAGCACTCACATGAAGTGGAGAAAAAAAAAGTGGAAGCAATCAGCAGGCTAGAAACTCCAAATTCAAATAATCAATTACCACAATGACATTTAACTGATTAAATAAAAAGAGAAATTAAGAAAATTGAATAAAAAGAGAAATACCAACGAACCTGATGATCAATGTGGGCTCCCAATGGGCATATCCTATAAGGAGAGACCACAACCCTTACGTCGCTAGGGCTTCCTCTACCCATTATTGCCACCATCTTCTTCAACCTATCCAACTGAGTCAAAAACCAAAATCACCATCCTAAAACCACCAAATAACAATCCTAAAACCACTAACTACGATACATCCATCAGATCGTGCTATTCAAAGGTGAAGGTACCATAACAAATAGGTATTGGTATTATAAGATACTTGGCCCGCATATGCAGACCTTTTTCAAGAATTCAACATCCCAAACCGGTGGGCAGCCCATCTTTCAGTGATCCAAATTGTTTGAATGGTGGGCCCTGCTGTGGATGGACAAAAGATCAAAATTCTCTTCCATCCAACAACCTAAGCCATCCATTTGGTGAACTTTCTCCAGTTGCATATGAACCATGGCTTTATTTTATCTTCAACCATCTATCTGAAAGCTGACAATCTGATGGCTACGATTGTTATCTGCAACAATGGCCATCTGTGGTGGGAATCACAAGCTTCTCGATCTGGATAACCAACAAGTGAACTGCGACTGTACAGACTGCTGGCCCAAACTACAGCATTCTAGTTTGAGTTGAGCATTCCACATTCAGATTATCATCGGGTGCTTGGCTAAACAGAACAGCATCATTTGCCCTGTGGAGCAGCTGTTACATGAGGCCTACTTTTCAGTGATCCAGAACGTTCACCTGGTGGACCCATTATGGACAGGCCACATACAACCACCTGCATTGCTAGTTGAGCTGAACATTGTAGGTATTATATGATGCTTGGCCAAACAAACAACATCTTTTACTCAGCTGAGCAATTGCATAGACAAGGCCTACTTTTCAGTGATCCAAAACATTCACCTGGTGGGCCCCATTATGGAGAGGCCATGTACAACCCAAATGCATTCCTAGTTGAAGCTGAGCATTGTATTGATGGTATTATATGATGCTCAGCCGAACATAATGACATCTTTTTCTCTGCCGAGCAACTGAACATGCAAGGTCTACTTTTCACTGATCCAGGATGTTCACCACATGAACACCATTGTGGACAGGCCATGTACAAACCACTGGAAATGAATGTTTGGCCAACAATGGGAATAAAGTCTAATCAAGAAATGTGAACATGAGTCACACAAGACTCATAGGCACATGTACCAACACGCATAACATCCACGATGTTCACCCCGTGATCTCCGGCGTGTAGATGCCCAGGCAGAGAATAAAGCCAGCCCACTCATTAGGTTTCCTGTGTCTCCATGCTTAAAGCGGACCATGGACCACTTTCCATAACCATTCATTGCATTTTATGAATGTGCCCTACCAGCCTGATTTTCTTCCAAGGCATCCACATTGTAGGACTCACCTGATGAGCAGTTTGAATTTTACACTAATGACCATGACTCCATTGGCAATGCCTAACCCAGCAATTCATGATGAGGCCCACTAGAAGAACACTCTGGATCATGGAAAGTAGAGCCCACCTGTACGGTTGATTTGCTGGCCAAACTTAAAAGACCCAGGCTAGCATAACTCGCATGGGTATAGGGGTGTGTCTACCGCTAACCAAGGGCCACCTTGGGGCAACGTGCATGACATCAACCCAGTTGATCAGGTGAGCTGCGTCACATTCACTCAGGAACCAAAAATCGTGACAATCCAGAACCCAAGTAGGCCACACCATAGAGAACAATTGGCACGGGCACACCCACCATTGGTTGTGCATAGGGCTCACCACTGTGTTTATATACCATCCAATCCATTCATATATAAGGAGCCTCACCAAGATGTTCCAAAACTCAGGTGGGCCATACCGGATGAATTTAGAGATTTTAGGCATATACATTGTTCCATATGGGGTGGCCCACCTGAGTTTTGGGATCAAGACCAATTATGGGATGGCGTACTTGATGGATGGGGTGGATCTCATGCAAATAAAGCCATTCTGGTGCAAGCTGTTTATTGAGTCAATCAGATCTTGACAGCCCAATCACAAAGAAATAGACAAGAACACACCCACAAGAAAATTGATTGGAGATGGAGAAATAACTTTATTTATGTAAAACTTCTTTTCCTACAATACTAAAGAAAACTCACAACTCAAAAAATGTGGAATGCCCACCTCCAACACCACCCCCTTTCTATAGACTCTAAAAGCAATTCCAATGAATATTTAATGAAAATCACTCAATTATTAGATCGATTTTAACTCAATCTATAATTTATTTAAGAAAATAATAATTCAACCAATAAATGTTTGGCCTAGCAAAAATAAATATCCTAAATACCCAAAATCTTTAATCATATATTCAACATCAGCTCAGAAATGGCAAATGTGATCTCTAACATATAGGCCCCAAGTCTTGCAACAAACAGTTCAAAATCACCAAATGCTGGGCCCTATGTCACGCTCCTCCTACGTTACTAGTAGGCACGCCGCGTATATGGTATGCCTAAGCAAGTTGTGCTCGGCATTTTTCAAACTTAAAAACCATTTCCAGTCAGACAAGCACGGTGCATTTCATCTTGTGCAGTGAGGAAATATAAAATGCTTGTGCAATTAAGCATCATTTCTCACTCAGACATCACTGGTGTAGCCGGGCCCACCTTTCCATGATCCAAGCCATTCATGCGGAGGGACCAATCATAAGTGGGCTATGCCCCAACAATAATGGGACCCGCCATAAGAACAGTCTGGATCACCAAAAGGTGCGTCCGATCAAAAACACCAATCCATGACTACAATTCAAAAGACATAACAAATCCAGATCAAAGAATCAGATCCCAAACATTAAAATGTGGAAAAACCTACATCCGAGAATTACAGAAGAAACCCATCAATGAAATGATCGAGCAGAAACAAACCAATCATCAATCGGATCGAAGCTCACCTCATTGTCCGAAGGCCATGAAGAACAACCCATTATCTCCCTCCCTGCAGAAAAATTAAAAATAAAAACCACCAATCTCTAGAGATTTTCCAGATTGGTTTTTCCTTCCATAACCCAAAACCAGATTTTGATTCTTCTTATTAGAGAGAGAGAGAGAGAGAGCAGGAAGTCGTTACTGTAAATCTGTAATAGGGAAATCAGTTGAAAACGATTTTTAATTTTTGCCATCTTATCGCTGAGTTTCATATGGGAAGCTCTACTCTGCCACGTATGTCGTTTGATACGCAGGTACTCAGAAATTGTAAACATGGATCCATGACTGTGGGGCTCACTTGATGTATTTGTTTTACATCCACCCTGTCCATCCGATTTTCCTGATTATTTTAGTGCACGAGCCTTAAAAATGAAGTAGATCCAAATCTCCGGTGGACACACCACAGGAAACGGTGGTGATTGAATACCCATCATTAAAAACTTCTTAGGGCCCACCAAAATGTTTATTTGCAATCCAACCTGTTGATAAGGTGCCACGTAGTGGACGAAGGGTAAACACAAATATCAGCTTGGTCTAAAACTTTTGTGACATCGTTAAGTTTTTAACGGTAGGCATTCAATAGCCACTAATTCCTTTCCTGTGGTCTACCTAAGATTTGGATCTACTTCATTTTTTTGGGTCATTCTCTAAAATGATCTTAATACAAAATGAACGGAGTGGATATGAAACACATATTACAGTGGGCCCACAAAAACGTATGCACGCACCTAGGTGGCTCCGGAATCCAACCGAATCCTCATCCAAAAGAAAGAGAAGCGGACTGTGATGTGGGAAACGGATTGGCTACTCCCCCCGCCACCGGCCCCGTGGCTGATGGTCGGTGCTCTGTGGGCCCCACCACGATGTATGTGTTTCATCCGTTCCATTCATATATTTTTACAGATCATTTTAGGGGTTTTAACAAAAAATGATAGGAATATAAATCTCAGGTGGACCACACCACAGTAAAACAATATTGATTGGATATCTACAATTAAAATTCTCCTAAGGCCCACTGTACTGTTTATTTGAAATCTAATATGTTGATTAGGTCATACAGGCTCAGATGAATGGAGAAAACAAAAATCAGCTTGATCCAAAACTTTTATGGCCCCCAAAAGGTTTCTAACGATCGACGCTCATTCAACACTTTTTCCTGTAATGTGGTCCATTCGAGATTTGGATATAACTCATTTTTGGTCTCATACCATAAAATGATCTGGAAAAAGATATGGACAGCATGGATGAAACACATACATCATGGTAGAGCCCACAGATCACCGACCATCAGCCATTGGCTAGTGGCAGGGGGAGTAGCCAATCCATTTCCTGTGATGTGAAGTGCTACTCCCTTTACCGTGGTGTGAAGACTCCGTAGGGGCCAGTGTGACCGTATGTAATCTATCTACACCGTCCATCCATTTTTTCAGATCATTTTAGGACATAAGCTAAAAATAGAAGCATATCCAAAGCTCAAGTGTACTACAATTCTGAGAAAAGTAAAGGTAATGATGTCCATCATTGGAACCTTTCTAGGGCCCACCCAAGAAGTTTTTAACAGTAAATGTTGAATCCCCGCCGTTCACTGTGGTGTGGTCCACTTGAGATTTGGACATGCTTCAATTTTAGACTCATGTTCATGTTCTAATATTATCTGAATAAATGAATGGACGGCGTGGATAAATCACATACATCCGGTAGAACTAAAGTGTCCTTAACACTAATCAGCGTGCGTTTGGAAGGGAAGTTGTTCAGTGCAGTATGGGAGCGGATTAAGTATTATCAGGATAACACATCAGTGGGTGTTTCCCGACTGTGGAGCCCACACCTTGATGCATTGTTGTATATCTACACCCTTCATCTATTATCTCATTTCATTTTAGATCATGGTCCCAAAAATGAAGTGGATTTAATTCCCAAGCAAACCACACCAAATGAAACAATATTCATTGACTGGCCATCATTAAAAACTTCCTAAGCCCATTATAATATTTATGTTCCATGTAACCGGCTGATAAGGTCACACATACCAGGACGGAGGAAAAACATAAATATCAGCTTGATATAAAACTTTTATAGTCCTATGTAGTTTTTAACTATGAGCATTTAAATCCTTTTGTGTGCTCCACTTGAGATTTGGATCCCTATATTTTTTTTAATTTTTTTATTATTTTTTTAATCCAACCATACCTATTATTATTATTATTATTTTTAATCCAACCATATCTTAAAACGAGCTAAGAAAACTGATAGACAATACAGATATACAATACATACATGGAGGTGGGCCTCACGGTTGGGAAACACCAGCTGGCTTGTTAATAAGGTAACACCCAAATCTCTAACCATAGTCTGTCATTTAATTAAATCTCACCACATTGTTTGTTGAGCTCTATACAAAGTAAGTAGTACCTCATCTCAGTTTATACCGGAACGCGGAATGCCTTTTGTCTTACTTTTAGGGATGTGGGGAAGTGACTTAATACTCCCGTTACATTGGTACACCACCCCTTATTTTGCTTTTATTCCAAAAGTCAAGCTGATTTAACACTCAAAAGGCCCACCACATAAAATATACCTAAAACTAAAAGTGGATTGCCTAAAACCAATTTGGATCCTAATTAGAGACACTAAGTCTTGTCAAGGGCTTTGTAGGGGCTGTTGTGAAGTATATATTTTAGCCATGATACCCATCTATTTTGACGTATCATGTCACAGCATGATCCTAAAAAAGAGGTAGATTGAAGGCTTAAGTGGACCACACCAGAGGAGGAAGTGGGGATTGAACTTCTATGGTTGAAAACTTTCCAGGGCTTACTGTGATGCTTATTTGTCATCTAACATATTCTTATGGTACACCCTGATCCATAGCTCAAGTGGCAGACCGGTGAAAGATACCCCGTTTCAACACTTGAGGTCTTGGTCTCGATCCCTAGTGGGGGTGGCTAACAGTGAAGTGTCAACTGACAGTGGGGCGCACTAAAAAGCTAAAAGAAAAAAAAAACTTATTCTTATGGTTACATAGACCTTGGTGAAAGGAAAACATAAATTGATCCCAATTTTTTGTGGTCCCACAAGAAGTTTTCAATGGTAGGCTTTGGATCCCCACTAATTTTTGTGATGATTTACTTCATTTTTTAGCTCATTCCTAAAAATGATAGGTCCAACTAAAGGATAGAGTGGACGAAATAAATATATTACATTGGTTCTTATAGAGCACTGACAAGACCATCTATATCTAGCTAGGTCCTCGTGTTGAATAGAGATTGGATATTAGCTCCACCAGGGTGTTAGGGCATGAGTGCAAAAATGATGCAAATCCAAAACTCAAGTGGACTGCGGATAGAGGATTGGAGTGGTGGATTTTAGGGCTGAAAGTCGAGCAGGTTGGGTCGAGTTGATACTCAACCCTAGCCCAACATAAGGTCCATATAACCTTAATCCTAACCCAATCCAACCTGACCCAACCCAACTCAACCCAACCTCGAATTAGGAATTCTCAACCCGAGTCCAACCCAAGCGGAATAAGTCGAGTTGATCGGGTAGATATGTGTTAATATTTTCATTATTACGTTAGTTTATTATATTTCAATACGCATTTTATTTTCTATATCTATAATTTTATTAATTATATACGTAGTTATTTATCATAAATAACTTCATTTTTTCTAAACAAATTAATAAACTATAATATAAGACACCTATTCCTTTAAAAGTCATGTTGTGTTGTGCACAATCTATTTGAGAGAGATAAATTAGGCATATCTTGTTAGCTTGAATAGTCGGAAATGGCATGGACTAATGAGACTTGATGTCATTGAAATTTTTTGTGCCTTCAATACAAACGATCTCAATTATAATTTATAACTCATATATCGATCAGAATCGAGTTGAGCTGGACAACCCTAGCCTGACTCAAGTTTTATCAAGCTTAGTTGTTTATATAGCCTAAGATTGAGACCAAACCCAATACATCTTGCACAAGCCCAACTCAATGTCAGGTCAGTCACAGGAGGTTGTTCGACCTGCATGAAATGTTGGAAGTTATGGACAAGCTGGGCTGTGATTTGTAATTTATACTACTCCAACCACTTGGACGCTTCCTTTTATAACCATTCACTTAAGAGAGAAATAAAGTAGAGCCATCTTGAAAGAACACTTGATGGGTCCAGTGGCATACTTTCAAAATCACACCCATCAGATAATCCTATCATCTTGTCGATGGCCCTCAAATGAACTGTGGAAAAATAAATTAAGGGTCACCATGAAATATTGAAATTTTTGAAGGACAAGATTGTAAGATAGGTTTGATTATTCAAAAATAAGCCATCCACACTAGGGTGCAGTAGATGGACGGATGCAATCAATACATAACCTTGCCACATGTACTGTACAGAGATGCCTTGCCACGTGTACTGTACAGAGATGGCTTGTTGCAAAATAATGATTTTATAAATATATATTTTAAAATAAGAATAATAATATAATATATAAAAAAGGTTTGAAAAATACTTTTTTGTGAGTTTTTAAGAATAGTCCCACATGGGAAAGGGAAGAGAAGATTTTGTGGTTTAAATGAAAATAGTGGAGTATTATAATATTTGCTTAACTAGTCCAAGGACTATGGCCTTACGTAGTAGCACTGGAACACCCGCGCTCGTGCTCGGGCACGGGCTCGGTCTCGGTCTCGGGCACGGGCTTGGGCTCAGAATAAGTATCAAAACAATGACATGAGAAGTTTTATTCTAAAATACTATTTCATGGTTTCATGCATAATGTAACTGACAAATGAATATACTCTAAAGTAGATGGTAGTTATATCATTATTATTTGTCCATATGTTGATGACATATTATTAATATTAATAATAAGTAATAAAATGGAAAGTGTGACTGAAACAAAGAGATTTCTATCTTCCGTATTCAAAATAAAGGATCTTGGACAAGTTTATACCATCATAGGTATCAAAGTTAAAAAAATATTGTGGGTGTTATACTTTGTATCAATCTCATTATATTGAGAAGATAATATATAAGTTTAACCATCTAAATATAAAAGAAGCAAAGACCCCATTTAATCCAAGTATCAAACTAAAAGAGAATAACGGAAGAACAGTTGCACAATTGGAATATGCAAGTGCTGTAGAGAGTCTTATGTATGTTATGCAATGCACTAGATCTGATATCGCATATGCTGTGAGTAAACTCAGTAGGTTTACTAGTAACTCCAATACTGAACACTGGAATGCAATCAGTAGAGTCTTTGGTTACTTAAAAGCAACTACAGAGTTATGACTATTTTATTCAGAATTTTCTGCCGTATTATAAGGATATACCAATGCGAGTTGGATATCGAATGTAGAGGACAACAAGTCTACTATAGGGTGGGTATTCACCCTACGAGGTGCAGTTGTATCTTGGGGATCCAAGAAATAAACTTGCATGACGCACTCGACTATGGAGTTTGAATTTACAGCCCTGACTGCAATAGGTAAAGAGGCTGAGTAGCTAAGGGATCTTTTATTAAAAATTTCTTTCTGTGTAAAGCTTATATCAGCTGTGTCATTATATTGTGATAGTGAAGCCACATTAGCTAGAGCTTATAGCGGCACATATAATTGTAAGTCTAGACATATCAGTCTTCGACATGATTATGTCAGATAATTGATTCAAGATGGAATCATTGTTATTTCCTATGTAAAATCAAGCAATAATCTGGCAGATCATTTCACTAAACCTCTACCAAAAGAAGTAGTAAAGGCTACATCAAGAGGGATGGGCCTAAAACTCTTCAACCAAAGTTCCACCAGTAATGGTAACCCGACCTAAAGTCAGAAAATCTCTAATTTTGGGTTCAATGGGTAAGAACAAGTCACTGAAATGTGAAAAGTTTTCAGTACTAAATTATAAAACCTCATCCATAATAAATGAGTGCTGAGCATTACGAAAGAGGGTTAAATCTTAAAACTCTTAATGAAATCCAGTCTATAGGACAAGTGTCTTATAGTAACGGAGACACTAGAAGGATTTTACCTATATGAACATAGAGATGGTGCCGTCTCTCATGAGAATTAGGAGTTTTCTCTCAGGATCGTTCACGAATTAGGATAAGCACATAGCCATTAATTGTGTTGAGTAAGATTGTGGGAACTTTAACAAACACATAACGAATATGTGTGTGGTTTTTTCGACTCTGTTATCTAGGAATAACTGGTTCAACGCTACGGCTACCAGTCATTTCGACAGAGTTTTGAGATACTTACACTAAGGAAAGATTAAAATCGAAAGATATATTTCTTTATGCATATAAGCTGATTATTCTGGCAGAAATGTTTAACCGAGAAAATATATTTTTAAAAAATTAAGTAAGGGATTGTTGCAAAATATTGATTTTATAAATATATATTTTAAAATAAAAAATAATAATATAATATATATAAAAAGGTTTGAAAAACACCCTTTTGTGGGTTTTTAAGAATAGTCCCACATGGGAAAGGGAAGAGAAGATTTTGTGGTTTAAATGAAAATAGTGGAGTATTATAATATTTGCTTACCTAGTCCAAGGACTATGACCTTGCGTGTTCCAGTGCTACGCGCGGGTGCTCGCGCTCAAGCTCGGGCTCGGGCTCGGGCATGGGCATGGGCACGGGCTCGGTCTCGGGCATGGGCTCGGGCTTGGTGTGAGGCCGTGGGCATGTGAGGTAGTGTGACTGCAGAGGCGCTAGTGGCGCACTTTGCACTATAGATAGCTGGAAAAAGAGCTCTTGCAGGAGATCTGTAATAACTGTGCCATTAGTGTAGGGTCCAGCAGTAACTGCTGTATGGCTAGCTTAACAGTTAGAAAACGGCTAGCTGCTGTCTCACAACAGTCAGCATGCAACAACTTAATGACCCATGCACAACAACTAGAAAACGACTATAAAATGGATAATTTTCTCCAACAGCTAGAAAACGGTCATGGGATTTAATTCCCTGGACCATAACCCCCAGCCACCATAGCCTATAAAAAGGATGGCCTGGATAAGTTTCCAAACCATCTCTCAACCCACTCCAACCGACCCATACGGACTGAGACAGTCCTCCACTCCTCTCCTATACTCCAGTAATTCCAGCAAGACAGCAAGGGTTGAACCTTTGCTTGAAAAGCAGACCAACGTGTGGTCTAGAACGGTTTAACTGAACCAGTGGCTGAATACTTGACCAGTGCAGTGGTCTAAATTACATATTTTCTTCTCTTTTTTTCTTATAAGATTTTTTTCTTTTATTGTATTTTTGTTAGACTGAGTGTAAAAGAGTTTCAATAGGTGGCTCTTCGTGTTTACTGAACGCAGACCCACACCAGACTCGTTGTATCTTAGAAGTGGTTTATCTGTAATCTATCAGCATACTCAATTCACTTGAGTAGGGGCAAATAACGCTTTAAGGACAACGTTTCAGACGTGCTTCAGCCTATCCTTAGATCTGATTATCGTAATTTTTCAGTTTTCATATTTTAAAGAAATATTTTATTCCGTATAATTTCCAACATGGCTTACTATATTATGGTACATCCCATTGTACTGTATCATCGAGTCATAGAAGTTGGGCCTTGCATCTATTCAATAACGATGTCCAACAGCTTTCAATAACGATGTCCTTTTGGTGGTTGAAATTGATTCCTCGACCGTCGGTGCCTACTTTTGTTTGTATAGAGAAAGCGACTTTCTAACCCACTGCAAGATAGAAGAGTAAACGCAACTTTCTAGAAATTGTAGCGAGTAAACTGTGTTGGCCCCACCGTGAATTTATGTGGTTTATCCACGCCGTCCGTCCGTTTTTCCAGATAGTTTTAGAATAAGAGCCCAAAATTTAAGCACACCCAAATCTCAAGTGGACCACACCACAGGAAACAGTGGGAATAATGATTTCCAACGTTGAAAACTTCCTAGGGCCCACAGTGATGTTTATTTGTCATCCAACCTGTTAATATGATCACACAGATATGGATGAAGGGAAAGCACTAATATCAGCTTGATCTGAAACTTCTATGTCCCCTAATAAATTTTCAACGGTAGAAATTTAATGCACTCTTTCCTATAGTATGGTCTACTTGAGAATGCTTCATTTTTGGACTAAAGCTGTAAAATTATCTTGTGAAATGAGTGAACGGAGCAGATAAAATACATAGATCATGGTGGCCCCACAGAGTTTACGCAGTACGCAATCCGCTTCTAACTTCTAACCCACGAAACATGGAGTCGGATTCGGCACTGACCCCTTCCGTATAGATGTCAGTACTGGTCGGTGCTGTGGGCTGTGGGCCCATTATGATGTATATATTTTATCCATGCCGTCCATCGATTTTACCAGCTCATTTTAGAGTATTATACAAAAAATAAGGCAGATCTAAATCCGAGGTGGGCCACACCGTAGAAAACAGTGGTGATTGAATGCCCACCATTAAAAACTTTTTGAGAGCCACAAAAGTTTTGGATTAAGAAGAAATTTGTGTTATCCATTCATCCATGTCTGTGTGACCTAATAAACAGGTTTGATAGCAAATAAACATTACAGTCGGTCATATAAAGTTTTTAACGATGGATTCAATTACCACTGTTTCCTTTGGTGTGGTCCACCTGAGATTTGGATCTACCTCATTTTTGGTCTCATGCCCTGAAATGAGCTGAAAAGGATGGATAAACGGCGTGGATAAAACAAAAGAATAAAATAAAAAGAATTGTGGGAACGTTTCCACTTTATACATGCATTACACATTTACGAGATCCAGACCGTGCATCTGTTGGTCCCTATAAAGACAAGCCATGTCCAATAATCTACTCGGATGATCCTAGCCACCAGTTTGGGTGTTTTTTCCCATTTAATGGCTTTTTTGGTTGGACAATTTAAACCGTCTATTTTAATAATAACAAGTCCTCCAATTGGTAGCTAGGATGATCCAACTACTGTGATTTTTGGGATATGCCCAATCCATACAAAATCGCACCAAATGGACGGTTTAGATCTCAAGCATTGAGGGAGAAATGGCCTAATCTGGCTAAATCAATTGCTTAAATAAGTTTGCAATTGTATTTCTACAGCCTAGATCTATGGACCATAGGTTGGTGACTCTCCTAATCCATTGCAATGGTCCACATTCAACGTAAACGTGTGTCCCAACTGAGCAATGTGCCAGGCGTTGGATATATGAGGAATGACCAGAATATCTCACACATGTGCCTTGTTGTACACATCCATTTGCATTTTTATTCTCATCAATTGATTATCTAACACGTCATATAGTCGTCCACAATATATATATATATATATATATATATATATATAGAGAGAGAGAGAGAGAGAGAGAGAGAGAGAGAGAGAGAGAGAGAGAGAGAGAGAGAGAGAGATATTTTCATTAGCCTGTGGGTGTTGATCAAGGACCCATCTCATACATCAACATCAATTGACAAATCACAGGCAATCTATGACCAGAAAAAAAAAAAAACCTTCTCAATCCAACTAACCAATTAGTGCTTATTTCCAACAGTGCACGCAGATGCACCAAACACGAGCCCCCCTATAATGTCAGAAGCGACACACATGTGCAAGATCCAGTCCGTTCATCAGATGGGTCCATAGCGAATGTCTCTGTCGTCAAAAGATCAGTCTGGCCCACATCAGGATGGACCCATATATATATACATTGGATATGAACCACATATATTATTCCCCACCCAACAAAGATACACACCTTGGTTTTCAGACCACAGCACATCTACCACATGGACCACTTAATGAACGGTCCAGATCTCTCACAATCGCATCCCACGATTGAAATTCCACCACTCAAACATCCTCCATGGCCTTGTCCCCACTCTCCATCTTCCCATAAAAAACATCAAGATTGTAGAAGATTGGAACCATCGAGACCGAACACATGAACACGAGCACTGGCCCAAAAATCCAAAGTAGGAGTGGTAGTCCTACATAGAACAATCTATTCCCGACAGTGTTGAGTACGAACCCTTTATCTAGTAGGTCACACACATAATCAAGGGTCACGATCGACGTGGGGTCCAGCGGAGTGTTGATGAGGTAGTTCACCTGGTTTATGAATCGAATAGAGAGAGTGTGGCAGAGAAATGAAAATAGGTAGATGAGGAGGAGTGAGGCGTACTTCAAGGCTAACATGAACTCTCCATGGGCGCCGAAGACACTGTCGTTGAGTGGCTTTTTTATGCTGTATGTGCTGCTTATGACAGCTGCTAGGCCTGTGCATAGGAGGATCGATGTCGTCGCCATCAGGGTCGAGCCCATGATTGTGTTTCGGAGGGTTTGGACGGCTAAGATGTTCTTCTTGTCGACGTCCTGTGAGAAATGAGCAATGGATGAGGGATTGATAACCTATGTTGCTAGGTTTAAGGAAGTTAAAACCGTTGATTTTCTATTGGGCTTTTGGTGGCCACATTTAGCCCAGTTTGTTTGTTAGCAGGCCTGTTTAGGATTGGGCCTGGATCATGGTCCTTAAGCATGGCTTGTGAAAGTTATAAATGGGGATCGGTAGAGAAAGCTTTTGATATGAGCTGTAGATGGCCCATTTATTATTAAGGAGGAAGTCGAGGCTTGGCTAAGGCTATTGATAGGCTGAAGGCCCATGGGATTTGGGACAAGCCCATATGGGTTGGACTTGGGCTTAAATTTAATCTCGTCGGTCGGTCTTTAGTCTGATTTTTGGTGCCCAAACATAAACCGGCTAGGCCATAACATTTCAGCTAGAGCTGTATACGAGTTGAACCGAGTCAAGTTTAGCACAACTTGGCTAGTAGCTAACCCTAGTTCGAATTCGGCTCGGTCCTCGAGGCTCTTTGGCCAGCTCAGTTCAGTCAATAGCTCCAGCTAGTTCGAGCCTTCACGACATTTTCTCAAACATATAAAATGCATCTTCAGTTTCTCAGAAAATGTAAAATGTTAACAATACTTTGCAAGTATTTTATCAAACACCCAGCGAACAACATCAAAATCAAGATGGAGGGTAGTCACACCCCGTTGAGTCATTTCATCAAATACTTAGCGAGCAACATTAATATCAAAATAACCGAGTCACCGAGATGATTTGATCCAAGTCGATTCAGGTTGAGGTTCGATCCGAGTTGAATCAAGCGCAGGCAAGCTCGAACTTAGCTTGAAATTTTTTCGAGCTCCAAAAACCATCTCAACTCAATTCAAATCCAATTTTGAGCCAAGGCGAGTTGAGCTTTTCCAAGTCAAGTTAAGTGGGCTCACCAAACTAACTCAACTCATGTACAGCTCTATTTCCAGCTGCAAGGGCCAGCCCAACCTGAATCTAGGCAATTTATCCGTACCATGAGATGGGCTTGGGCCTATCTTCGAGGGCCACATTCCCAAACTGGGCTTAAACTACAGTGAATTTTAGAAACTCTGTATTTTTATAAATGAACAAATTAATGGATTATAGCTGCGTAGAAAATGACTTGAATTTTATCCCTTTTTTTTTTCATATGCAAGTAGCTCTCTCTCATCTTTCTTTCTTTTCAAGTGTAACCCACAAAACAAGCCGATCCAATAAAGCTTATGTGGGGCCCACTATGATGAATGTATAGTACTTCCGTTGTTGTGTCACTTTATGTTAGGAAATAGATCCAATAAAAGGTTGATTTAAAATATAAGCTACAAAGTAGGAAAAAGTGTGGATGAATGGTTATACCAATATCTTTCTCTTCTCCTTTCACGTCACTTCCACATGCAACTTTACTAGTTGAGAATAACTTTAAGTTGATAAGAACATATAACCATCTATTTTGACCAGCTCACTGCTCGGCCGAGTACAAGTCAGTTGTGGTGGGGTCCATTCTCCACTGATCAGAACCATGGATATTATGAGCCCCATTTAAATTTTCCACAAACGGACAAAATCTCCCATCAAGGCTTCAGTTTGGGTTTGAGTCCACCCAACCCCTTCAAGTCAGGTTAGGGCTTTTCAAGGTCGGTTTGAAATTTAATTTGGCTTAGTTTAAGCTAATTATGATCAGGTGTGACTGATATACACACACACACACACACTTTTACACGTGTGTCATGGGCCTAAAATCTAAACAGTTTATGTGACATGGCATCCCATAAAACCATCCAGACCAATTTTCACCTTGTTCCAAAACTCTGGTAGGCTATGCCAAAGAGAGATAAAAATTAAGGGAGGAAAGTGTTTTCTTTTGTCAAGGCCTACCAAAGTTATGGACCAAATAGACTTTGGGCTCTTGGGGTTTATGTGGTGGTGCGTCACATGGACTGTTCAGATTTTGGGCTCACATGTAATAAGTTCTTAAAATTTTTTCTCAATAACTTGTGAGAACTAGTGCGCAACTGAGCATATATATATATGTGTGTGTGTGTGTGAGAGAGAGATGGTTATATGCGGTCAAGCTCATGGGAACTTCTCATGAGATTGAGTTGTGCGGGTCCCACCATAATGTGTGTCAAACATCTACCCCATTAGTCAGATGTACAAGGATGAGTTCTCAAAGAAGTTCACACGAGTTCCGTGCACACTAGTGTGCAGTCCCACCGTGATGTGTGTCAAACATCTACTCCATCAGTCAGATGTACGAGGATGAGTTCTCAAAGAAGTTCACACGAGTTCCATGCACTGGTGTGCAGTCCCACCATGATGTGTGTCAAAGATCTACCCCATCAGTCATCTGCACGAGGATGAGTTCTCAAAGAAGTTCACACGAGTTGTGCACTGGTATGCAGTTGTGCATCTCAGCTATATATATATATATATATATATATAATATATATATATAATTATATATATATATATATATATATATATATATATATATATATATTAGGCCCAGGTTGGAGTTTGAGTTGGGTCCTCTTGAGGTTAGTTCAAACTTGGACTCGAGTTAACCCCTAACTTAACCCAACTCACCTGAGTTGCAACGCTAGCTTGAGGCCATCAATAAAAGGCCAACAAAGAAAAGATAAAGAAAGAAATAGAGCAACGGTTCACGTCAACCAACAGATGGCCGCATACCCTATGTATCCAATTAAGGGGATCATTGGCCCACCAGGCGGTCACTCCCATCCTTTGGACTTTTTACTGAATCATCAACCCTATACGTTTTGTCTGGGACCCACCATGATTTTTTCATGACATCCACTCCGTCCATCATATGCAATCCTTATGTCCTCTTTCGATCCAAATAAATCAGACCAATCTAAAGCATTGGTGGGGCCACAACATGTAAAATCATACCCAAAACCTGTAAAACCAAGTGGTATTGCCAACCTCAGTTTTGAAATGGCCTGATTTTTGGAGTACTCATTCATCCGGATGGGATAAATCTTATTCATGGGTTGAATGGCATATGTAAAACACGGTGGAGCCCAAACAATCTGAAATGTTTTAATGGTGGGTGTCAATGTCCCAGCCTTATCCTGTGGAGTGACACACATATGTCTTGGGTCGGCCTGATTTTTATTAAACGGTGTTAAATTGAAGAGATGCACCTTATGGACGGAGTGGATGTGGACTCTACATCAAGGTGGGCCCCACACACAACATCATAGAATAAGCCGAAAATCTTAATGTACTGTACAACCTCTTGTCTATTTTATTGGAAAACATCATTTTCCCGCACAAGCACTCGTTGTTGTCTGTACTATGTGATGGACCACGAGATTGCAACATGTCTTTAAAACCGATGTATGGTATCCAAAGGACGTGTCCACCACATATATTACATTATTTCCCTTTACAACTAGCAATCACTAAATAAGAGTCATGATCCACTACAACTTCTCTATAACATTATTTCAGTGCAAATCTACATGTAGAGCCCAGGTGGGCCCACATATGATTAACAAAGACTGTTGGATAGGTGGGCCCACGGTATATCACACACTACCCATAAAATAACCATGATTCCATAATCACAACCATACCATGAAAAATGAACCGTAAAAGTGATCTTGCTGCCATTATTGTGGGCCCTTGTCGGTTGTGATCGTCCGATCAAGGTGATATCGATGTCACGTGGAATCGACGGTGCACCTTCCTATCCGATGGGCCACCTGATCAAAGGTGGGCCCAGTTGGGCCTCACGTACAAAGTACTGATCATGTTTCATTGCTCCTCATTGTCTGGACTGTCCTAAAGAGAACTGACCACCTACAGCCGGATGCATGATAACTTAGCATGCAACCCCATCTTTCCTGCCAAACCATCACTTGTACAAGACATCCTTGCCATGTAAACGGTGGGTCCTATCATGAAGATAACCTGTCTTGAAAACCAGGATAATCTGATTATTAGGTGGCTCACACCTGTATATTGAGTCAGACCATTGGCCAGCCCTTGATTTGGATGGTGTGGCTTGTTTGATCATGACTAGATTGCCTGATATTTTAGGAAGGTGATCTTCATGGCGAGGCTGCCATTTACATGGAATGGACGTACTGCATGTATGATACCTTGGCATGAAAAAATGAAGCTGCATGCTAAGTCATCATACATTCCACTGTAGGTAATCTTTTCTCTGTCCTTAATTATAACTATAGTACTAGTAAATTTTCTAACTTGCGCATGGTGTGTGCTCATGACATTCCTTGTATGTATCACATGATTCTCACTTGAATCACAAGCTACATGCATGCCTATTACATGCTAAATGCAAGGGAAGGAAGAAAAAGACCACAGTTACATTATCATTTTGAAATCGATGTACAGGGATTCAAGAAATATGGAAATAGAAAACTTCACTATAGTACTTCAAATTTTTTATTTTTATTTTGAAAGATCAATATAATCTTTCAGGACTGGAAACCCGCTAAACTAAATAGTCATGTTGTAGTCTACTTAATGTGGCCCAATGAAAATTAAAAACGCAATGTATAGAATTAAAAAGAATAAAATTATTAATTTACATAAAAATATTTATTTTTTTAATTACTGATGCTACATCTGACATGTATATATGTTGCTGATTATAGACAATTCATGCATATGTGTTGTTTTTTATATATTAAAATGTTAAAAGATCAACGATCTAACGATGAGATCTGTGTTCGTGAACCATTGAAATTACCTACATCTACATGTAGAGAGTTATTTTAACAGTTTTAATCATTTTTATTAAAAAAAAAATCAAGGAGAAGAAAATCAATTTCTCTTAAGTGTTCTCGTTATACCAGAAGCTTTCTCTTTAAGCTCATTAAGAGGGAAGTTGGAAATAGTGGTGTGGTGCAATTACCTTCATGATGGCCACCACCCACAGACGTCGAGCAGCCGTATTGACACCTATCAATGTATTCATGGGCTTGTTTCTAACCTTCTGCCATAGCCAGCAGTGGTATAAAACATTGAGAAAGAACCCAAATGGCACCAGCAACAAATCCAAGTAGCACTTCCTCCATTCCATTCTCTCTCTCTCTCTCTCTCTCTCTCTCTCTCTCTCTAATTATCTATCTATCTATCTATCAAATGAGCTACTCTATCTTCTCTAAAATCCCCACAACTCCTCTATTTATATTGTGTGAACTGCAATGTACATGGACATGGGCATGGCCACCCTCCTGGCCTTGCCTTTTGGCTGAAATACCAAGTTGCACTATCTGCATGGAAAGAGGAGATTTTAATACTCTGGCAGAGTATGATGGTTGATACTCTTGCACTTAAACAGTCCAAAATATAGATCCCCAAAAGTTAATCTGATTCACTACCTGACAATCGGACTAGTTGATATACTTATTGAACGGTAAAAGAAATGAAAGATATTTTAAAGAACGCCTGTCCAATCAGAGGATATGATCTTTCACCAATTTGATTTTGGGGTCCTAGTTTAGAGACAGTTCTACTATTTAGTCGGTTTTGATTTTGAATTAATATATTCCACATGTTCAATTTCTGAGTCCTGCCTATCAAGTGTCCTACGCGACCGGAGTAGCAGATAACCCCGGCATGGGCGGGTTTTGGGTTCTGACAAGTGGGATTATGATCAGTAATCTAGACCGTTTGTTTGTTGTTTTCTCTCTGGATGGACTGATCCTCGTCATCTTCTTGTTAGAACAACACAGATAGATGATAAGAAGAGAAATAAAACGGTCCACACATTCAACTGGAAGAAGTTATGAGATTGGTCACTGACATCTTCTGAGAAACCAACGGTGGGCCGGAATAAACCAATGGTCTGGATCTAAACCATGGCCTTCACTTGTACGAATTGAGAATCAATTCAAAGACGCCGGGGGCGTGTCACCACCTTTTGCTGTTGAAGGTAACGCCCTATGATCTTAGTATAATTACCAAAATGCAATTGGGATTTAAAAGTGGCAAAATAAGAATTTTAACCGTACTAGCATTATTTTATGGTAAAATTTTTGAAACGGAAGGAATGTTTTAAATATTCTTGCACTGGTGGTCTGGCAAGTTTTGAAAACATTTTTGGATCAAATTGGTCGTTCACCGATTATAGATTTTGACTAAAAAAGAAGATACATGGTATCTAATTATGAGAAATTGATGTCAATAGGATTGGTTATTAGGCCAACTCAAATCTAGATCCAGTCTATTCATTTTCTTTATAGCTTTTTATTTATATATGAAAATGTTAATTTCTTATTGTTATGATCTTTGTGTAACCCACAAAACACGATAACTTATAATGGTATTCATTCAATATGAATTATTTTCTTATGATGAGGTCAATATGACTGACGGATGTTAATCATTCTTTTACCATAGCCTTTCATGAAATTCCGATGTTAATAGATGGAGTGGATTATGCATATATGCGATGATGGACCCTACAAATGGCGTACGAATGCCCTTATAAGTTTTCTTGTGGTGTACTTCATTTAAGAAGTTTTTGACCGTACGAGTTTAATTACTAGTGTTTCTTATGGTATAATCCATTTAAGCCTTTGATCTACCTCCTTCTGGGGCTCATGCACTAAATTGTTCTGTTAAGATAAATGGATAGCATGAATAAATTATATATATCATGATGTCTTGCAAACAACCAATGACAATGTCTGATGGCCTTTCACTCCTAACTATTTTCTTGTGGTGCAGTTTACCTTATCTATGAATGTAATTCATTCTCTAGCCATAGAAAGTAATGAGATTGAAAACCTATCATGGCATTAAATTAAATTTTGAATCAAATGAATGAAGTAAATCTTCTACACATATTCTATGGTAGGCCCCATAACCCTTAACACATGACAACCTTGACCTTCAACACATGACAATCGTAACCCTTAATTGCATTAAGAGTCGAGGTTGTCATGTATTCATTACAAAAAATGGAGCAAAGGCTATGAACGAGGTCCATAGCGAAATAATGTTTGGTTTGTAGTCAACGGTATTATAACTATTGCTTTTGAAGGGTCGAGGTTGAAAAAATGCTATGGATCCAAGCAAAGGTTATGAATTATATGGCATCAAAGGCTATGAATTAGATCTGTAGTGAAAGAATGTTTTACTCCGTAATCATTGATACCGTAGCCCTTGATTTTCAAGAGTCAAGGTTGTCATGTGTTAAAGGATCTAAGTTATTGCATGTCAACCTTGACGCTTTATACATGACAACCTCAATCCATAACATATAATAACCTATACTTAAAAAATAAAATTTAAAAAATATGACAACCTATACCTTTAACACATGACAACAACAATCCAATCTTCTAACATATGATAACCTATACTCTTAACACATGACAACTACGATCGTAACTTTAACACATGATAACCTAGACCCTTAATATATGATAACCTACACTCTTAACACATGACAATTTAGACTCTAAGAAAATGTTATTTTATAAAAAATAAAATAAAAAATTTATTTAAAATATCTTACATATATTAGTGGCTTCTTATAACGTCCCGTCCAACCAGCACAGTGTCTTGGGGCGTCCACGTAGGATTTGCCACAAGACCGTTCGTTTAAGCCACTCGTAGTGAGGTACCACAAATAAATTAATCCAAGATTAGCCCAAATTAAATAGACCAGACAGATCATGACATGACCAAGTGCGGGCCATCAGGCCAGATGACCATTTACACTTAGCAACAGCCCATGCGGGCTTACCACGACGCGGGAAGGTCAGAAAATTATAAAATTTTAGGGAAGTGTAGATCTCATTGGGCCTGTGGGCCATTGCGGACCACGGACCCAGTGGACATTCAGAAGTGGAATCTGACACTTGCCAAATGCGCCCCACCAATGTTAGAATTGGAATCTGACACTTGTAAATAAAACTGAAATGTAAGACATTTTAGCAGTCGGATTTCTTCAAAATTTACGGTGAAGGCCTAATATATTTTTCTATGCCCGTCCACAAAATCTGGGACCCGATCGTGGCACGGTGACCGTTGATCACAAATTGAACCCGTACAACTAAACCCCATACCCGATCGTTCTCAAATTTTACATGGCCCTTCATCAGGCCATGAAGCACCTACCCTATGAGTTTCAGGACCAGAGGGCCACCAAAACTGCTCCAATCACTAGAATGGACCCTACAGGGCCATTTAAAGATCGGAACCGTATGATTAAACCCCATATTCGTTTATCTGTTTGCTCCTAAACTATGCATGATCCCTTATTGGGCCGTGAGACACCTACACACCAAATTTAGTGGCCAAGGGGGGTGTTAGGGCGGCCCCGACAGCAATGGAGAGTCCTATAGGGCTATTTTGGGAAGTTATTGAAACTTAAGGCCAAAGGGCCCAAGTCTAGGAAATAAACCCTAGCTCTCTCATAACTCTCTCATTCACCACAACCACCAAGGAGTAAAGGGAGAGTAAGAGAGTAAAGGAGAAGAAAGAGAGAGTGAAGAATAGCAAGAAGGACCTTAGATTGAGGTGGGGCCCAAGGAAAATCAAACCTTGCAACCTCCTATCCCTTCTCCAAAGGGAAACCCATCACCACAACCACATAAATCATTCCGTTGATCGCTTAGGTAAGATACCTCATCCCTTTTCTTGAAACTCTTGTATTGAGAAGGAATTTACGTGGGATTCTAACATACAAATGTGTGCTCTAGGGATTTCAGCCGTTCGACCCCAAAATTCACGCTCCTAGATCGTTTTCTCAAGCCTACAATGATCCGAAGGTGCGGACTATTATCCTTAGGTGGCCTAGCGCTAATTATACCATGAGTTTAATGATTTTGTTTGTTTGGGATGTTGTATTGAAGAATCTAGAAAAAACCTAGGGATTGCTTGGTTTGTTTGGGAATTGTTTGAAGTTGTATGTCTTGTTTGATTTCCTTCATATGATGTTGGTTCTTGCCTCTCACATGATTTAGTGTGGACGATTACATGCTCATGTTGTTTAATGTTTCTCATATGTGTTGCTTCATAGTGTGTAGAATCCATTGCTCTTGTGTAATTAATCCCTTGAGGTGTAAGAAGTGCTTAACTTCTTCCCAAATCCACATCACTCAATACACTTTGTTCATGATGTTGTAGCTTGCTTGTTAGGAATATTTGAATCATATGTTGAGATGTGTGTGATCATGATACTGTTATGCTAGTTGATAACCTTGATGGTTGGCATGTTATGAATCGTTCTCAAGTCCTTAGGTTGGTTAGGAAACTTGAGGAGAGACGACAGCCCCATTGGTAGGGCTACCCAAGGTTAAACCCATGGATTTGGGCGGGTGCGCTGGGCGGCAGTAGTTCGACTACATGGACCTCTTGTGCTTGATGTCATCCGTCACGTGCTCGCCTGACTCGTGTGGTCTAGCTTATTTATTGTCCAACCCTGTTTATTAACCATATTTGCTCACTTATGTATGGAATCTGGAACACCCTACCACCGTTGTAGCCCATCGATAATGAATAAAATATTGATCTACAGTCTCATTGGTTGGGCATGGTGGAATGAGACAATGTATCCGAGCTGTCGGCCTACGCTGGGGTGACACGCCTCCCCGTAGTGATCGCGAGTAATTCCTTTCTCTCAGCACTCCTTGTGTACTTGAAGTCGGGGACGGGAAACCCGACGGGATCAAGGATCGCGGGATCTTGGCCTCACACATTGGGGGGTTTTGGCCTCGCAACTAGTTCAGGGCATTTGATACGTGAGATGTACCAGATTCCCAAACCTATTGAATGAATGAACTTAACTAAGAACTCGACTAATACGACCACATTGCATCACACTAATTAGGATGGCGACTCGGTAGTCGAGGTCGCTCTGAGGGAGTGTTGGTCATACGCGATCATTAGATGGAGTCGCTCGAGGGAGTGTTGTGGCGAGGGCATGCATCATATCATCTAACATGCATATGTATTAATAAGATTAATTAGGCGTTTATGGATAACTGCTTTTCATTAAATTCATAATATAATTGATGCCTATTACAACTTAAGGTTAATAGCACCCACTGAGTTGATTACTCACTCCCACTCTGGGACGGTGTTTTAAAACACCAACCAGACTCACCCGTAGATGCAGAATACGTGGAGCATGGCGATGCGAGCCTCGATGAGGAGGATGAGTTCTCCTACTTCCAGCTGATGAGCAGGACCTCATCGGATTAGTAGATGGGACGTTGAATCGCTGAGCAGTGGGCTCAGCTCTATTCTTTTTTAGACATGCTATTCTTTTGTGATTTTGTTGGGTAATGCCTTGTGCGACCCCTTTATTCTTTTGGACATGTACATATATGTATATATTTGATCTCTTTTCATTTCAATAGACTAGTTGTAGTTGTGTTCCATGTTCCAGGAAATTTCAAGTTACGCAATGAAGCTTGATTAATCATAAAACCATAAAAATTTACGATAAGTGACACTCGGGAACTCGGGAGTCGAGTGTATGCATGACTCCCGATTTTCAGGGCGTTACACTTCTATTTCTAGGAAATGTAGTCGCTGGATCAAAAATAATGCTTTTATAGGGCCTTAAAAGTTGTTGATGATGCTCATATGCCGGAAAAGCTGAGCGTACATTGAAAATATGCAGTTGAATGACATGGATGTGGTTACTTGAAATACATGTTTCAAGAAAAGAAAAAGCTCAGGGAAAATAATAAAGAAAAAAGAAAAAAAGAAACTCAGTAAAAAGATAAGTTCAAAAGTGGGGGTATTTTCATCCACAATTCTTTAAAATATGATGAAAATGCCAACTAAAGATTATATTTAAGAGAATACTACGGTCAAATCCTGACAAAATACGAGTCTCTTTGTCACATACAACTAAACCGTTGACACATGGGTCAATAAACTGGGCCATTGATGAACGTCCCTTTTACCTTGACTTGCGATCATTTCACAATGTTATTCTTCTCAAACACGAAGAGAAGGGGTATTCGTAATATTGGTAAAGAAAAGGGGTACTTCCGCCATTGCACCTTCCACCTGCTCGACGAAAGCAGAGCGCACTTCCGTAGTTTCTGCCAAAATTCTGGTCATTTTATCGCGTTGTTTTAGTGGGCGTTTGGGATAACGGGACAGCGGTTTCCACGCGGAACGCCATCTTCATGCAGTTTGCGCGCTTTAACGGTACGCGGATTGACTGCGACACGGCCGACACCTATAGTTCTTGGCTCAAACGCTAGGTGGGCCCCACCGTGATGTTTGTAATAAATCCACACCGTCCATCCGTTTCTTCAGATTATTTTAGTAGCCCTTAAAAAATTATGCCTATAGAAGACTAAATTTACCGCACTACAGGAAGAAGTGAGGATTGAACGACCAATGTTGAAACATTCGCGGGGCTACAAAATCTTAGGTTAAGACTAATATTTTTTGTTTTTTCAGTTCATATCAGTAGGAATGACCTTATGAACGGTTTGGATGGCATAAAACATCACGGTGGGTCCCAGGTAGTTTTCAACGGAAGGCATTTGCCTAACCACGTTTTACTGTCGTGTAGCCCCACTCGAGTTTTAGATTACCTTTATTTTGGAAAAACCTACTAAATCATTTGGAAAAACGGATGGACGGGTTGGATTTCTCACAAACATCACGGTGGACCCCCTCCAAGCATCTCAATCAGGAACTTCATCCGACAGTGTGTCGCAGGCAATCCACGTCCGCTTTAACGTGGGAGAAGTCGCGTCGTGAGAGTGACGTGCCAAGTACCTGGTGCGCTTACGTGGCAAAAACTATGCCGTACACGTATCAAGCATTGTTAATGGGATGGTACCCTTTTCCAACACGGGAACTTTCTATTCGGTAAGGTTGGGAAGCCATGTATATGGAATCCTTCACATCCATCGAAAGACGATAGTACCCTCCTCGTGTCATGTATGGTTCCTCTTATCTTTGTGACTGTTCCTGGTCGTTTTCATTAGAAAATCACTCAATGGTCTGGATTCGTAGACAAGAAGATAGTCACTGTGCATTTTTCATACTTGTGCTTCAATCCAAACCGTTCAGATTACAATCCCATTAAAGATGGCACATATCGTTCTGAAGAGATTATCTACACTGTCCGATTGGTGTCTGTGGAATGGGAAGTTAAACAAAGATTTTCTATTTAAATGATCGGAACCATTTAATATCACAGGGTGAGCATGATTCTGGACGGTGCGGATCAACGTTATCTCAATCGATACCGTCAGAGATGTGTGCAGGTGGACGGATTACAGTACTCCAACTTTCCAATTGTCTTTTTTTCCCTAAGGGTGATGGTCCCGTCTGCGTCAGATTCACAGAGACTTCACTTCACCTGGGGATGGTAACAAGGCCGCTCTAGGAGCGTGCCGATATGTTTTATCCAAACTCATGTGTTTGGTCCGTCCGAGACGGATGGATTGATGAGGCCATTCAGGGCACATGCACCAAACATGGTGAGTGCCTGCGAGATCTGGACCATCCATTGTGTGGATCCCAATACATTCATGTCATTTTTGAAAATTGGGCCGTTCAACTCATCGATCAGGCCACTCGTTTTTAAACAGATGGTAATAAAAACTGGCCAATGGTCTAGATATGTATCACCCCCACCACCTAATGAGTGTACCAGCCTCAGATTCGGGCTGGTGTATATTCACGTTGGACCCCACCTAATGAATGGTCCAGATCTTGCACATATATGCCAGGTTGGCATGTTTATCACCTCAGCATCAATCTTGTTCCGAAGTTATGGGTGCATGTGGAGGTGGTTGCCATGTTTTTCCACTGGGTGAGGATTTCCAAGTGTCGCGCCGTCCATTATCGTTGTAGCTGTGCAGCAGACTGGAATCTTCCTACAACGCAGGGGGTAAAACTCCTAAAACTCCTGAGCTATGTGGGGCCCACTGTGTTGTACGTGTGACATCCACTTCGTCCATCAGGTGAAACTTCTTATTTCCACAGCATATCTCAGAAATCAACTCGATCCAAATCTCCACCGGGCCACACCGCTAGGAGAAAGTTCACGCCTTAAATCTCTATGTTAGAGATGTGTGGCCCACTGGAACTTTGGATCCCGATCATTTTGCCATTTTTCTGGTGAGATGACCTGATGAACGGCTTGGATGGAATATAAAAATACCGTTGTGATCCCATACACAAACCAATGGTTGGCGCCTCCCCTTTGTTCCCTGTGGTATACATCAGATGAGTTACAATCCGATCTGATTTTTAGTCCTAAGTACTAATATCCAACAAGGCACCTGATGGACGGAGTAGATATCACACATACAATTTAGTAGGCCCCATAAGCTCGGGAGTTTTAGAGAGGTGTTGGAGAGGATCCCGGTCCATATCCCGCGCTGGCAAACGTGACGATGAGAAATATTTACGATGTGGGATGCATATTTCCACAGTACACACCACTTATCAATTCTTACACTTGGGCCATATGGAGATAACAGAAAATGGGTCTGCTGGGTCCCACCCTCGATGGAGCACACACCAAAAATTTTCCAGGTTGGGGGGTAAGAGCAACCTATATTAGAACGATTTCAATTTCAACCGTTTATCTGTAGGCTAGAAATGAAATATCTATACTGGGAAACGGATTGGCTACTGACCCTGCCACTAGCCAATAGCAAGTGGACGGTGCTCCGTGGGTCCCACCATGATGTATTTGTTTCATCCATGCCGTCTGCCTATTCTTCCATATCATTTTATGGTATGAGCCTAAAAACGAGATTGATCCAAATCACAAGCAGACCGCACAGTGTTGATTGAACGTCCACCATTAAAAACTTCCTAGGGGCCACAGAAGTTTGGATCAAGCTGATATATATTTTTTCCCTTCATCCAAGTATGTATGAACTAATTAACATGTTAGATGTCAAATAACCATTACAGTGTGCCCTAAGAGGTTTTTAATGGTGGACATTCAATAACTACTGTTTTCCCATGGTGTGGTCCACCTGAGATTTATATCTACCTCTTCTTTTTGCATCAAGCCCTAAAATTATATTTCAAAATGGATAGACGGCGTGGATAAAACACATACATTATGGTGGAGTCCACGTAGCACCACTAGCCAAACCGCCTCTGTCCCACTTGTTCGAATTCAAAAGCGGAGTGTACCGAGAACAGGTGATCGTTCGTCACTCGATGTGAAATGTGACACTGAATCCTACCGTCGACAGGGTGCACTTCTCACCATCTCGTGGGTGGGAATGCGCCAACTTGTGGGTTGTAATGCATGTGGTTGGAGCTTTATCCATTTCAATTGCATTCCACGTATTAGACCACGATTCTGGTGGGCCCCACAATACAAATGATGGGTTTTACTAAGTTCAGACGTCTCTCTGCTCGAAGCTACACTTGCCAACCTATAATCCGTTTGGCACATCTCAGCCATACATCATGTGGGCCACACTGAGTAAGTGGATCTATAGTCCGAATTGGACGAAGAAATTGCTTGACTCCGCGGCAATCAAGGTGGCTCTGACTGTGGGACCCACCTTGATGTATGTGTTGTATATCCACACCGATCATCCAATTTTCTTACTCATTTTAGGGTATGGTCCAAAATTTTAAGAAATTAAAATCTCAAGTGGACCACATCACAGGAGAAAGTGATCACTGAACACCCACCATTAAAAAATTACTACGACCCACCTTAATGTTTATTTTCCATCCAACCTGTTGATAAGGTCACACATACCCGGGTGAAAGGAAAACACAAATATCAACTTGATCCAAAATTTTCTACGTCCCTACAAGTTTTTAACGGTGGAAATTCAATTCTTATTGAGGTCCACCTGACATTTCCATTCGCTTCATTTTTGAGACTAGACCCTAAAATAAACTTCCAAAACTGATGGACTGTGTTGATATACAACACATACATCGAGATAGGCCATGGTCAAGGCCGGATCGGATTAGGTGGGCCCTATCGTGCCCGCCTCGATGTATGTGGTCTACCTGCTATTTGAATCTACTTTATTTATGGTCAATCACCACTGTTCCTCTGGTGTGGTCCACTTGAGATTTAGATTTTATTTATCTTTGGGCTCATGCCCTAAAAATAATCTAGATAAATGAATGGACGGTGTGGATAATTACATACATCATGGTGGGCGCACGGTCAGAGCCTTACAGTCGTACCTTCTTGACTTGAGGACATCACACGTGGGTTGGACTAATCAGATCTCGCCACGTCAGTGGCCACTTAATCCTTGGAGGTGGTTGGACGTGGAGAGGCGTACGTAGTCCAAGAAAGCAGTGGAGACAAAGCTTTAGTGCAGATGCGGACGATCCAACCGTCCGCACCAAGGGCGACAAAGGACAGTGCGGAAGAGTGCATGGCGTTTGTACGTGGGTTTCAGATGTGGATTCTCAAGTTACCAAAATGCCCCTTGCATTATGAGGGATGACGTGGCAACTGGAATATGGCATCTTTTATGTCCTATCCGTTGAATCTCAACCGTATATATCACCACGTAGATTCTAATTTGGCTTAAGATATTGTAATTGTCTTAGTCATAGGTGGCATGTCAAACGTGGCACTTTTGGTGAGATCCCAGTCATTAATCTGGTGGGCCTCACCAACTACATGTTGTCGCCCAGGATCAGGCCAGTCTTAGTCCTTTGCTTGGTTAGATGTGTAAGAAAATTAAGCTTTTCAAACCATTTACTACCACGGACACCACTGATTTTCGGACGCGGATTAGATACTGACATGGTCAGCAGCCAAATGGCTCCTGAAGTGACGTCACCAAGCTCCGTGGACGGCACCATGATCCACCTGTTGTATCCATACCGTACAACCATTTGCAGAGATCGTTTTATGGCATGATAAAAAGCATGAGATAGATCTAAAGCTAAACTGGACCCACCACAGAAAACCGTGGGAGCAGTCACACACACTGGTGAAACATTTTTAGGGTCCACTATGATGTATTTTTGAGATCCAACCTACTCATAAGTTAACCTAAAGATAGATAAAGTGAAAACAAAAATATCAGTTTGATTGGAAACTTCTGGGGTCCCTGAGAAGTTTTGAACGGTGATGTCACTGTCCCCACTGTTTTCTATGGTGGGTCCACTTGAACTTTAGATCTATCTAAATCTTTTTCTCATGCCATAAAATGATCTCTCCAAATTAATGGACCGTATGGATACAACACATGTATCATGCTGGGTCCACATAGTTTGGTGACGTCACTTGAGCAGCGATTTGGCTACTGACCGTGTCAGTATGTAATCCGCGTTCCTAATTTTCTTATCTTGCACTCAGTTGTGAAAGTCATCCACATGCGTCAATTCACCAGACGTGCCATTATCTGCAGGAAGTAAGTGGATTGAATGGTGTGCACCTTCCTGGTGTGTTGACGTCACCAAGTTATGTAGGCCCACCATGACGTATTTATTATATCCACACCGTCCATCCATTTGGCGAGATCATTTTAGTACATGAACTCGAGGATAATTTATGTGAAAAGCTTAAATGATTTACTATGTTTATTTGACATCCAAACTGCTAATAAAGTTAGATGGACATATATGAAAGAAAAAGAAAAAAGAAAAAAACAAATATCAAGTTGATCCAAAACTTCTATAACTCTAGCCAAGTTTCAATGGTTGATGTTGATGCAAAAATCTAGATCATCCTCCACTCAATGCTTGTAACATCCTGAATTTTTATTGTTTTGGATTATCAAAAATCCTTAATTTTTTTTATTTTTTTTTGTAATTAACTTATATTGTCACTTACTGACTATTAGCACTCAATGTTAGTTTACGCACGAGTGAAACCAGTAAAGAACTGCACAAGTCCGATTAATCAACCATAGGAAGCCAACGAATCCATCCGATCACTTGAACACCAAGTTTAACCTCATGATTTACTCACATAGGGTCCAAATCTAACCGACCCATCGTTAACTAATCAAGACAATCATAACTAAAGTAAAGATCTAACCGAAGCCGAGTCAGATAAGGCCCGGATCTTGACTAATAGACCAAATCAACTCCGTTACTCATTTAGCCTAAAATTGACGGTTTAGAGTAATCTTGACCAAATCTCCACTTTTACTAGTTATAAATAAGTCACACTATGAACATAGTTAATCCAAACCCTAATCATTGCCCATGAGAAATCTCAATACATAATTCATTATATAAATGCCTCGATTTTCTGAACAAGCTCTACACTGCTCGTTAGCGGGTCACTAGTTCCAAAACTATAGAATAATGTCCATCTTACTGGGCTTGACATCTATTGCGGGAGTCAGACATGGGTACTGTCCAGAACTGCTCAACTTGAGTCAAATGACGAGTGCATGAAAAGTGCAAATACCCTAAAGGAAGAAGCTGAAACTTAAGTGAACTGGGTCGTTCACTCTTAGGTAAAGTTGAGAATTTCGGACCGTCGCTTTATGACCAAACTTCACACGTGGAGTAAGAATATTTCCCTACTCATATCAGTATAACCACGGTCCCGATCGAGAATCGGTGACCGTTGAACAGATTTCTCATCATATCTGCCGATCGGCGCATCCAAATGGCAGCCCGAACATGTCCATACATAGATCATCATTAGGGCTAACTATCCTACAGTATATATCAATATGTATACCTCATAGTAGGCCCTAGAGGCTACAAAAACTCTCTCATAGGGCTAGTATAGTAAAAACCCAACAGTTGGGGCCATTTGCACCAAATTTAACATTATAAAAGGGGCTTCTTTGGGGCACCCCTTTCCCCATACGAATTTGTCCTAGGAGGAAAAAGGAAAAGGGAGAAGAGAAAGAGGAGAAAGAAGTGAGAAGAAGAGAGTGAAGGAGGATATTGTTGGTGGAGGAGCCCAATGAAACTTGGAACTTTCGCAATCTCCTTCCTTTCTCCCACATCTATACTCCAAGCTCGATTCCCAACCGATTGGGGAGGTAAGCGCCCATCTTTTTGTAATCATTTGTGTTGAGGGTAGATTTGCATGAGATTTTAATATGTAAGTACATTGTCTTAGGATTCCGGCCGATCGACTCCGAGTTTGGCGCTCCCTGGTCGTTTTCCAAGCCTCTAACAATCCATAGGTGAGGACTATTGTTCTTAGGTAGCCTAGCATCAATTTTAATATGAGTTTAATGATTTTTCTTGCTTCGATGATGCATTTGGAGAATCTAAACAAACCTAGGGGAGACCCTACCCTTGATCCTATCGATTCACATGGAATGGTTATGGAATGTTGTTGCCTTTCGTATGATTTGGTTTAAATGGATGATTGCATGTACTTGTTTTGTTTGGTTATATGATGTTACATCATAGCATGTATGATCCATTAACTCTTGTGTAATTTGGTTCTATTAGGTATAAGAAGTGCTTAGCTTCCTCACAAACCCACACAAAATACATGTATTCTTGTTTCATGATATTGGTAGCTTTGCTTGATAGAAAACTTTAAATTGTATGTTGAGAAAATATGAAACATGATATTATTTTATGCTAGATGATAACCCTGCTAGTTTGCATGCTATAGATTACCATCAAATCCTTGGGTTGGTCAGGAATATGAGGAGAGTGAAGGTGGTCCCGTTGGTAGGACTGTCCTGAGGTTAAACCCATGGATTTGGGCGGGTGCGTGTGGGCGACAGTAGTTAGGCTACATGGGTCGCTCGTACCCGATGTCGTCTGTCCCGTACTCGCCTAAACTCGTGCGGTCTAGCCTACTTACTGACCAACCTTATTCGTTAACCCTGTTTGCTCACATATGCATGGAACCTGGAACACCCTTCAACCATTGTAGCCTGTTGCTAATTATTTGGAGATGATCCACCGACTCGTGAGCCGAACATGGTGGAATAGGACACTGCGTCCGACCTGTCAGCCTATGCTGGGGTGACGAGCCTCCCTGTATTTACCATGAGCGATCCTAATTCTCAGCACTCCCCATGTGCTTGAAGTCGGGGATGGAGGACCCGACGGGATCAAGGATCGCGGTGCTCTGGCCTCACACGTTGAGGGGCCTTGGCATCGCAACTAGTTGAGGGCATTGATACGTAGGGTGTATCAGTTTTCCTAACATGCTGGATGAATGGAACTAATTAAGAACTCGCCCAACACTACCATCGCATCGCACTAGCTAGGTTGGCGACTTGGCAGTCGAGGTCGCGATGAGGGAGTGTTGTTCATACGCGATCGTTAGACGGAGTCGCCTGAGGGAGTGTTGTGGCGAGGGCATGCATCATATCATCTATTATGCATACGCATTAATAAGATTAGTTACGTGTTTATGAATGATTATCTTTCATTAAACGCATAATATAATTGATGCCTGTTACAACTTAAGATTAATAGCACCCATTGAGTTGATCACTCACTCCCACTCTGGGACGATGTTTTAAAATACCAACCAGACTCTCCCGTAAATGCAGGTGACGCAGATCATGAGGAACCTGACGATGCGAGTATTGACGAGGAGGACGAGCTGTCCTACTTCCAATTGATGGGCGGTTCTCCATCGGCTTAGTAGACAGATTTTTGAATTGCCAACATATTATTCTTTTTGGACATGTGATTCTTTTTGGTAATTTTGTTGGGCAATGCCTTGTGCACCCGCTTATATTCTTTTTGGTGATTTTATTGGGTAACGCCCTGGAAATCGGGAGTCGTGCATACACTCAACTCCTGAGTTCTTGGGGTCACTTATAACCGGTTTTCATTAAGATGTGCTTAAATCAAGTTTAAAGGCACATATTGGAATTTTCTGTAACATGAAGCACAAACACACAAGTCTACTGAAATAAAAGAGATCAAGTATATATACAAGTCCAAAAATATAAATGGGTCGCACGGGGCGTTACTCAATAAAAACTACAAAAAGAATGATATGCCCAAAAAGAATAGAGTTGAGCCCACTACTCAGCGATCCAAATCTTGCCTATCAAGCCGATGGAGAGTCGCCTATCAACAGGAAGTAGGACAGCTTGTCCTCCTCATCGAGACTCGCCCTGTCAGGCTCCTTATACTCTATATCACCTATGTCTATGAGAGAGTCTGGTTGGTGTTTTAAAACACCGTCCCAGAGTGGGAGTGAGTGATCAACTCAGTGGGTGTTATTAGTCTTAAGTTGTAACAAGCATAAATTATATTACGAATTTAATGAAAAGCAATCATTCACAAACACCTGACTAATCTTATTAATGCGCATGCATGACAGATGATATGATGCATGCCCTTGCACAACACTCACTCGAGCAACTTCATCTAACGATCGCGTATGACCAACACTCCCTCAGAGCGACCTCGACTGCCGAGTCGCCACCCTAACTAGTGCGATGTAATGTGATCATGTTAGCCGAGTTCTTAGTTAAGTTCATTCATCCAGCAGGTTGGAGAATCTGATATATCCCACGTATCAATGCCCTAACTAGTTGTGAGGCCAAGGCCCCCCAACGCGTGAGGCCGAGACCCCGCGATCCTTGATCCCGTCGGCTTTCCCCATCCTCGACCTCAAGCACATGGGGGTATTGAAATGTGGGATCGTTTGCGGTTACTACGGGGAGGCTCATCACCCCAATGTAGGCCGACAACTCGGACACAGTGTCCCATTCCACCATGCCCAGCTCTCGAGGCAGTAGATTAATTTCAAATGGTTGTCAATGGGCTCCAATGGTTGAAGGGTGTTCCAGGTTCCATACAGACGTGGGCAAACATGGTTAACGAGCATGATTGGTCAGTACTTGGGCTAGACCGCACGGGTCCAGCAAGTATGTGACGGATGACATCGAGTACAAGCGACCCATGTAGTCCAACTATTGTCACTCATTCACACCCGCCCAAATCCACGGGTTTAGCCTCAGGATAGTCCTACCAATGGGACCATCCTCACTCTCCTCAATTTCTAACCAACCTAGGGATTTAACGACATTCAGTAACACTTCCATAATCCATGGTTTACCATCTAAACTCAAATAAGGTCATGCATTCAAACATCAATATAGGAATTCAAAATTTCTATAATTGCAAGTACTAAAAATATTATGAAATAAAGGTGCATGTGTGTTGTGTGGGTTAGTGAGGAAGCCAAGATCTATAAATCCTTCATAGCATGAACATACAATAAGGACTAATATTAGCATAACATACCTTGGAGACTTAAGCAAGCACTTACATACAACAAGGTTTAAAGAAACATACAAGCTATAAGGGACCACCAACAAGAATCACGCAACAATAAATATGCATTCATCAAACACATACCCAATTATGTGAAAAACAACAAACATTGCATAGCATTCCATGTTAATTAAGAGAATTAAAGGTGAGGTCTTTCCTAGGTTTTCTCTAGATTATTCAATACATCACCCAATCAAGCATAATCATTAGATTCATACTAAAATTGGTGCTGAGCCACCTAAGAATAATAGTCCGCACCTATGGATCGTTGAAGACTTAAAAACGACCTAGAAGCACCGAACTCGGTGTCGATCGGCTGGAATCCTAAAGTAATGTACTTGCATGTTAGGGTTACATGTAAATCCTATCTCAACACAAAAGGTTACAAAAAGATGGGTACTTACCTTCTCAATCGGTTGGAAATCGAGCTTGGAGTTGTGGATGTGGGAGAAATGAAGGAGATTGCCCAAGCTCCAAGTTTCCTTGGGCTACTCCACCTACAACACCCTCCTTCACTCTCTTATTTCTCTCTTCTTTCTCCTTCTTTCTCTTCTTTCTCTTCCCTTTTTCTCCTAGGGTAAATTCGTATGGGGAGAGGGGTGCCCCAAAGAAGCCCCTTTTATAATGCTAGATTTCGTGCAAATGGCCCCAAGTGTTGGGTTTTTACTATACTAACGCTATGGAAGGATTTTTCTATCATTTAGAGCCCACTATGGGGTGTACAAGTTGATATACACTGTAGGATAATTAGCCCTAATGATGATCTACGTATGGATATGATCGGCCCGTCATTTGGATGTATCAATCAAAGGATATGATTAGAAGTCTGTTTAACGGTCACTGATGGTTGATCGGGGCCGTGACTATACGGATATGAGCAAGGAAATATCCTTACTCCATGGGTAAAGTTTGGTCGCAAACCAACGGTCTGAAATCCTCAACTTTGCATAAGAGTGAACGACCCAATTCACTTAAGTTTCAGTTAATTCTTCTAGGGTATTTGTACTTCTCATGCACTTGTCCTTTAGCTTAAGTTGAGTAGTTCTAGACAGCACCTAGGTCTGACTTCCGCGATGGACGTCGAGCCTAGTAAGACGGACATTTCTCTATAATTTTAAAACTAGTGGCCCGCCAACTAGCGGTCTAGAGCTTGTTCGAAAAATTGGGGCATTTTTGGAATGAATTTGGTAGTGAGATTTCTCGTGGGGAATGATTTGGTTTTGGATTAACTATGTTTATAGTGTGGCCTATTTATAACTAGTGAAAGTGGAGATTCGGTCCTAAACCGTCAGTTTTAGGCTAAAAGAGCAATGGGGTTGATTTGGTCTATTAGTTAAGATTCAGGCCTTATCTGACTCGGCTTCAATTAAATCTTTAATTTAGTTATGCTTGTCTTGATTTGTTAGCAATGGGTCGATTAGATTTGGGTCCTATGTGAGTAAATCATGGGGCTACACTTGATGTTCAAGTGATCGGGCGGATTCGTTGGCTTCCTACGGCTGATTAATCGGACTTGTGCAGTTCTTTACTGGTACCACCACTGTATAAACTAACATTGAGTGCTAATGATTATTAAGTGATATTATAAGTTAATTAATAAAAAAATTTCAAAGATTTTTGAAAATTCAAAACAGTGAAAATCCAGGATGTTACAATCTCCCCCCTTAAAAACAATTTCGTTCCCGAAATTGCTTAAGGGTAATAAGTAAAGATATTATTATTTCATTTGCTTAAGTTTTGTTGGTTTCGGGTTTATATACGTGGTAGGGTGCATACTATCTATGCTAGGTGGGCTCATTTTCATCTACCCCCCTTAAAACATTTTCACCATGATGGTTTACTAAAATTTATTTAATTATCTAATTATTTTTTAAAGATTTGGATTCATGATGACGATTTTCCTCTATCTAGAGTAAAAATATTTATTTTCAATGTTAGACCAATACGGAGAGATGGTTGTAGTGAGCTTGAACCCGACACGTCGATCATTTACCTGACCAGGGTAGAAGGCTCATCGTATCCATTCTTTGTCCTGGTGGATCCTGGTCTTCTGCTCGGTCAAAGCAGTGAGTCCATTAGTAGTCGCCCAGGATTGAGATTTGAGTTAAGCCGCGAATGCTTCACAGGTGTATACTTCCGTAATTCCGTAGTCCGATCAATCTAAATGTTTAGGGAATGACCATTATTGGAAAGTTTAAATCTCCTATTTATAAGGTTGTCCTTTGGGTCTTGGTCTACGAGAGTCCTCGTTTTAATTTATATCCAAATTGGGGGTTAATAAATCTCTCAATATGCTTATGGTCAAAGATCACCTTAAAAAGTTTATATATGCATAAAATTGTATATGAATTACCATTGTATGCAACGACATTTCCTCTAACCTACCTACTCTGTCCAGATATTTCTCTATAGTAACCCAATCATAAATGCTAATTTCTATCATTCCCTTTCCTTTAGACCATAAAGTAAGTTACTCATGCAATTTGATTATTAAATCATTGATGATTGAAAATCCGAGACGAAGGGAATTGGGGATCGTAATTGGAAGGAAAGGATTGGGCACTTCTAAGCAAATTGTGCCATAGGTTCAACGAAGAGAAGCAAACTCCTCATCAGCTAATGTTGGAAAAATATGGCTAAGCAGATAGGGATTGGTTTTTGTAAATGGCTTCTCAAGGCAGAGGGTTTATCATTTGGATATAAGCAAGTTAGGTTCCTCATTATGAGATTTTGAAAGAGTGGAAGTACTAATGAGTGGGGGTATCCATATCTTGGTCACAATTTTGAAATGATATTTGGGCTGAGGATGATCTCATTTCATGAGAGGAGGCGCCCACATCATGTACTCATCATGAGAATTGTGGTTTGAAAACACTACAGGTTGTTGAAACCAAATGCACCACAAGATAAGTAGCCTTGGGAATCTAATGAGCATCTTGAATGGGGTTGATGGGGATGTCTTTGAGCTTCGTTGGAAGCTATGGATATGGTTCACAATTTCATCAAAAGTATTATTCTCTTATTGAATTTAAGGGAAATATTTTAGAATATGACGGGCTTCTTGAATGGAGTTGAGGTGGATATTTATGAGTCTGACTAGAAGTATGACTCCTCCTCTCCATGAGTAAAAGTGTGAATACTTGTCTCAGCTTAGGTTAATTAGTACCTTAATGTAGAGTGCCATAGAAAATGAAATATTGTCTATGACTAATTTTGAAAAAAGTTACCTTTCCTCACTTACATGTGCTTACTGTGTGTTAACTGTAGCAAACATAGTATATGGGATGCAATTTTGATGACAATAAGAGTGGAAATGAGAAATTAGTTAAGATTGGTGGACAACTACCCCATAGCGAATATCTGATATATTGGCTTATAATTTATGAAAACCAGATATTGAGGAGGATGTTGTTCATTGAATTTGAGTTGGGTAGCTATAGTGGAGATTTGCATCTAGAGTTTTCATGTGATTGGCTATAAGACCAGCTACGCTTTATAGATAGAACGTTAGGCAGTCAAGAAGCAATACATTCATAGGATGTGTAGCGGAAATGAGGATGTTGAAGTGGATGCGTGACAAGTTAAGGAATGATAGATTTAGAAATGGATGCTTTATGTATAGTATGTTCGGCAATCAAGAAACAACACATTAGTAGAATAAGTGTAGCTAAATGTGGATGTGAAAGTGGATGAGTGGCAAGAAGAGGTAGGGTATAATTCGGAATGAATGAAATTTTCAAACTTATAAGTAGCACCAACAGGTTAGTAAGATGAGGGAGAGTCAGCATGATTACCAGAAAAATTATTAAAATTCTAGAGGTGACAGTTGTCTAAACTAATGATTCATCATTAAGTTTAAAAATGTTTATATTTATTGTAACACTTCTTTTACTTTTAATACTTGAATTATTTTAAAATTTTTTATGATAATTTATCATTAAGTTTCAAGTCATTCCACAAAATTTCATATCATTTGGAGTTGTAAATAAATTATTAAAATTCTAGGAGCAACAACTGTTCAAAATTAATAAATTTTGGATAGTTGAAAAATCATCTTAATTTTAACTATATTATAAATTTTATTTATTATTTTTATTATTTTTATATAAAACTAGACTCATCAAGCTTCAGTCTAGCTTTTGAATCATCTAAATTGGAGTTGTAACGAAGGGGATATAAATTTTTAAAATTGAACCAAATTTGTAGGAATTTTTGGTGCTGGCGGCACCGGTCGGGCACTGTGGCACCGGGCCTCTGGACCGTGGGCACTGGCGGCGTCAGGGTTGGGTGCTGTGGCGCCGGGCCTCTAGATAGGTGTGATATGGGATTTCCAAGGCCCATGATAATGGATTACCAAGTGTAATTTGAAGGAAAATCCCGCCATTTACCTTTAATGAAAATGCAATCCAATCTAAATGCGCAGCTTGGAATCTCCTGGTACATGAAGTACATCCACACAAGTCCACTGAAAGGAGAGAGACTGAATACAAATATATATATATATATATATATATATATATACATACATGTATACATGACCAAAAGAATACATGGGTTGCATAAGACGCTACTTATCAAAATCTTAAAAGAATAGCAAGACCAAAAGAATAGGACTGAGCCCCCTGCTCAGTGACCCAAACCCGTCGATCAAGCTGGCAGAGAACCCTCCATCAGCTGAAAGTTTGATAGCTCGTCCAGGCTCGTCTCGCCAGGCTCCTCCAGTCTTGAGTCACCTGCATCTATGAATGGGTCTGGTTGGTGTTTTAAAACACCGTCCTAGAGTGGGAGTGAGTGATCAACTCAGTGGGTGCTATTAATCTCAAGTTATCACAGGCATCAATTATAATATGATCTTAATGAAAAGCAGACAATCACATACGTCTAAGTAATCTTATTAATGCGCATGTATGCAGCATGACATGATGCATGCCCTCACCACAACGCTCCCTCGTGCGACACCATCTAACGATCGCCAATGCCAACACTCCCTCAGTGCGACCTCGACTGCCGAGTCGCCACCCTAACTAGTGCGATGCAATGATCGTGTTAGCCGTGTGATTAGTTAGGTTCATTCATCCAGCCGATTAGGAAATCTGGTACACTCCCGTATCAATGCCCTAAACGGGTTGCAAGGCCAAGACCCCCCAATGCGTGAGGCCGAGACCCCGCGATCCGTGATCCCGTCGGGTTTCTCATCCCCGACTTCAAGCACATGAGGAGTGTCGTGAGAAAGGGATCTCTCACGGTCACTACGGGGAGGCACGGTACCCCAGCATAGGCCGATAGCTCAGACACAGAGTCTCATTCCACCATGTTCGGCTCAGGAGGCTGTGGACCAAATTTCAAGTGGGTTATTGATGGGCTACAACGGTTGTAGGGTGTTCCAGATTCCATACAAGTGTGAACAAGAAGGGTTAACAATCAAGGTTGGTCAGACAGTAGGCTAGACCTCACGAGTCAGGCGAGTGTAAGGCGTGTGACATCGGGCACGAGGGTCCCATGTAGTCGAACTACAGCCACCCAAACACACCCGCCCAAACCCACAAGTCCAACCATAGCGTAGTCCTACCGATGGGACTACCGTCTCTCCTCAAGTTCCTGACCAACCCAAGGGTAGGAATAGTGACTCATAGCATGCCAACTACCAATGTAACATCAAGCATAATCAACACCATGCTCTCATGTTGTTCAACATACAATTCAAATTTCTCTAACAAGCGAACTATTAATATCATGAATAAAGTGTATGTGTATGGTGTGGGTTGGTGAGAAAGTTAACACTTCCTCCATGTTGAGAAATCATATATATAAGAGCAATAAATCATACATCCTATGAGGCAACAACACATGAAAAAATCACACAAGGCACGAACATATAATCATCCATACACCAAATCATGTGAGAGGCAAGAACAATCATCATAAAAGTCAAACCAACAATTCCATATTATTTCAACAAACCTACAATTCCTAGGGTTTCTCTAGATTCTCCAAATATGACATCCAAGCGACCAAAATCATTAATCTCATATTAAAATTGGTGTTAGGCCACCTAAGAACAATAGTCCGCACCTCCGGATTGTTGAAGGCTTGGAAGACGACCTAGGAAGATGGATTTTTGGGGTTGAACGGCCGGAATCCCTAAAGCAAGCATTTGTATGTTAGAATCCATGCCAATCTCTTCTCCACTCAAGGGTTTCAAGAAGAAAAGATGAATGATCTTACCTAGACGATCATGGAATGAATGGTGTGGTTGTGGTGGAGAGCTTTTCCTTGAAGAAGAGGTAGGGAGTTATAAGGTTGGGCTTCCTTGGGCCCCACCATCAACAACACCTTCCTTCACTCTCTTCTTCCTCTCTCTCTCTCTCCTCCTTTCTCCTCTTTCCCTTCTCCTTTTTCCCTCTTCTCTCTTTTCTTCTCTAGGGCAAAATCGTATGGGGAGAGAGAGCCCAAATGAGGCCCTTTTATAATGCCAGATTTGGTGGAAATGGCCCCAAGTGTTGGGTTTTTACTATACTAGACCTATGGGAGGGTCTTTTCAAGATCTAGGGCCCACTATAGGGTATACATATTGATATACACGGTATGATAGTTAGCCCTAATGATGATCTACGTATGAACATGATCGGCCCGCCATTTGGATGCGCCGATCGATAGATATGATTAGAAATCTGTTCAACGGTCACCGATGGTCGATCGGGGTCACGACTATACGGATATGAACAGGGAAATATCCTTACTTCACGTGTGAAGTTTGGTCGCAAACCGACGGTCCGAAATCCTCAACTTTGCATAAGAGTGGATGACTCAATTCACTTAAGTTCCAATTCCTTTCTTTAGGGTATTTGCGCATCTCATGCACTCGTCCTTCGGCTCAAGTTGAGCGGTTCTGGACATTACCCAGGTCCGATTCCCGCGATGGACGTCAAGCCCAATGAGACGGACATTATTCTATAGTTTTGGAACTAGTGGTCCACCAACGAGCGGTCTAGAGCTTGTTTAGATAACCGGGGTAGTTCTGGTGGCCCTCTGACCATGAAACTTATAGGATAGGTGCTTCATGGCCCGATGAAGGGCCATGCAAAATTTGGGAATGATCAGATATGGGATTTGGTCGCACGGGTCTGATTCGCAATCAACGGTCACCGTGCCACGATTGGGACCCAGATTTTTGTGGGCGGGTATAGAAAAATATATTAGACTCTCATCGTAAATTATGTAAAAATCTGACAGCTGAAATGTCTTACATTTCAGCTTTATTTGCGAGCGCCAGATTCCGGTCCTGGCATAAGTGAGGTGCATTTAATTAGTGCCAGATCCCACTTCTGGGTGTCCATTAGGTCCATGGTCTGCGATGGTCCACAAGCCCAGTGAGCTGTTTGGTTTTCTAAATTTTCAGATTTTTCTGACCTTCCCGCGTCGCGGTGCAGCCCGCACGGGCTATCGCTAGGTGTAAATGGTCATCTGGCTTGGAGGCCCGTACCAAGTTCTATCAGGGCCCGTCTGGCCTAATCAATTGGGCAAATCTTGGTCTAATTTATTTGTGATACCTCACTACGAGTAGCTTAAATGAACGGTCTTATGGCAAATCCTACGTGGAACGCCCCAGGACACTGTTCTGGTTGGGTGAGACGTTACACTACACCTGATGTTCAAGTGATCGGGCGGATTCATTGGCTTCCTACGGCTGATTAATCGGACTGGTGCGGTTCTTTACTGGTACCACCCCTGTATACACTAACATTGAGTGTTAATGGTTAATAAGTAACATTATAAGTTAATTAAAAAAAAAAATTAACGGAATTTTGGAAATCCAAAACAGTGAAAATCCAGGATGTTACAGGGCCCCATTGATAATTACATGATCCATCTATTCTTATTGGGCCAACCCAAAATGTCGGGCCCTCATTGGTTGCTAGTAGAGTTGTTTTTAATCTTGGAGTTCATCTAGGACTTATTTGGGCCCCCTAGGGCATCTAGTGGGTCATATGATAGTATGGTGAAGGAAGCCCGTTTCGAATCCTTAGGATTGAAACCAGTAAGTTCGGTCCGGTATTAGCTCATTTATTCTACGATAATGATTTCGACTATCTAATCTTTCGATTTCCGACTCATTCCTCCCAATTTACTGGGGAAGTTCAAGAATAAACTGATGTCAGGGGAATATTTAAGGAGATACGTTGGAAAGAAGGATTTCGACTTAAGCGTGTCTGGTTATGGGCATTTAGTTGTACTAAATAGGGTTACAATGCTACTCACAACTCAAGATTTGGGAATGACATGTGTGGAATGGGTCTGGGATGGAATTTAAAACTTATTTCATAGGCTTTGTAGAATGAGGCTTGTGTTGGAAGGTGTGATATGGAATTTCTAAGGCCCATGATAATGGATTACCAAGTGTAATTTGAAGGAAAATCCCGCCATTTACCTTTAATGGCATGCACCCCAAACCTGGTATTGGAAAACATGTGATACAAATAATCTAGGGATAATACCTTACACATGTATTTATTGCTACTCTTACAATTCCATTCAACTTAGTCCCACCTAACGCGGTTGGCCAAACGGGCCCTTAGGGATTATGTGGACTGGACTAGCTAAATTTCCTAGTTAGTCAAATCGAGTCTTGTCGTCATGTTCCCTAGTCCCTTGTCCGAAAATGGGCCGAGGCACCATAAGACTCTCGGATCCCCTTCTCTAGCGTTACTACTCCCCCTCCCTACTGAGCCCTAACATCTTGGAAGTCTCACCTTAAGTTCTAAGACCGGTGGTTCAGGAATTGGGATGGTTCCTAGCATTTCGCGTTTTCTATTGCGTATCCTCTCAAGTCAGCGGACGAGTTAGTGAGTTCATGACCCATGGCCCAATTGATTTCAAACTATTGCTTTGATACCATCTTGTAATGCCCTGAAAATTGGGGGTCGTGCATACACTCGACTCTCGAGTTCTCGGGGTCACTTATAACCTGTTTTCATTAAGATGCGCTTAAATCAAGTTTAAAGGCGCAGCCTGGAATTTCCTGGAACACGAAACACAAACACACAAGTTTACTGAAATAAAAGAGATCAAGTATATATACATGTCCAAAAATATAAATGGGTTGCACGAGGCGTTACCCAACAAAAACCACAAAAAGAATGATATGCCCAAAAAGAATAGAGCTGAGCCCACTACTCAGCGATCTAAATCCTGCTTATCAAGCCGATAAAGAGTTGCCCATCAACTGGAAGTAGGACAGCTTGTCCTCCTCATCGAGACTCGCCCCGTCAGGCTCCTCATACTCTACATCACCTGCGTCTACGAGAGAGTCTGGTTGGTGTTTTAAAATACCGTCCCAGAGTGGGAGTGAGTGATCAACTCAGTGGGTGCTATTAGTCTTAAGTTGTAACAAGCATCAATTATATTACGAATTTAATGAAAAATAATCATTCATAAACACCTGACTAATCTTATTAATGCGCATGCATGACGGATGATATGATGCATGCCCTCGCCACAACACTCCCTCGAGCGACTTTATCTAACGATTGCGTATAACCAACACTCCTTCAGAGCGACCTCGACTGGCGAATCGCCACCCTAACTAGTGCGATGCAATGTGATCATGTTAGCCGAGTTCTTAGTTAAGTTCATTCGTCCAGCATGTTAGGGAATCTGATACACCCCATGTATCAATGCCCTAACTGATTGCGAGGCCAAGGCCCCCCAACCCGTGAGGTCTAGACCCCGCGATCCTTGATCCCGTCGGGTTTTTTCATCCCCGACCTCAAGCACATGGGGGTGCTGAAATGTGGGATCGCTCGCGGTCACTACGGGGAGGCTCATCACCCCAACATAGGCCGACAGCTTGGACACAGTGTCCCATTCTACCATGCCCGGCTCTTGAGGCAGTAGATCAATTTCAAATGGTTGTCAATGGGGTCCAATGGTTGAAGGGTGTTCCAGGTTCCATACAGATGTGGGCAAACATGGTTAACGAGTATGATTGGTCAGTACTTGGGCAAGACCGTGCGGGTTTAGGCGAGTACGTGACGGACGACATCGAGTACAAGCGACCCATGTAGTCCAACTACTGTCGCCCATTCACACCCGCCCAAATCCACGGGTTTAGCCTCAGGATAGTTCTACCAATGAGACCATCCTCACTCTCCTCAATTTCTGACAAACTTAGGGATTTGGTGACATTCAGTAACACTTCCATAATCTATGGTTTACCATCTAAACTCAAATAAGGTCATGCATTCAAACATCAATATAGGAATCTAAATTTTCTATAATTGCAAGTACAAAAAATATTATAAAATAAAGGTGCATGTGTGTTGTGTAGGTTAGTGAGGAAGCTAAGATCTATAAATCCTTCATAGCATGAACATACAATAAGGACTAATATTAGCATAACATACCTTGGGGACTTAAACAAGCACATACATACAACAATGTTTAAAGTAATATACAAGCTATAAGGGACCACAAATAAGAATCACGCAACAATAAATATGCATTCATCAAACACATACCCAATCATGTGAAAAATAACAAACATTGCATAACATTCCATGTTGATTAAGAGAATCAAAGGTGAGGTCTTTCCTAGGTTTTCTCCAGATTATTCAATACATCACCGAATCAAGCATAATCATTAGATTCATACTAAAATTAGTGCTAAGCCACCTAAGAATAATAGTCTGCACTTATGGATCGTTGAAGGCTTGAAAAACAACCTAAAAGCGCCGAACTTGGTGTCGATTGGCCGGAATCTTAAAGCAATGTACTTGTATGTTAGGGTTACATGCAAATCTTATCTCAACACAAAAGGTTACAAAAAGATGGGTGCTTACCTCCCCAATCGGTTGGAAATCGAGCTTGGAGTTGTGGATGTGGGAGAAATGAAGGAGATTGCCCAAGCTCCAAGTTTCCTTGGGCTCCTCCACCAACAATACCCTCCTTCACTCTCTTCTTTTTCTCTTCTTTCTCCTCTTTCTCTTCTCCCTTTTCCCTTTTCCTCCTAGGGCAAATTCGTATGGGGAAAGGGGTGCTCCAAGGAAGCCCCTTTTATAATGCCAGAT